>NC_081425.1:7328709-7578629 GCF_949786415.1 Peromyscus eremicus | reverse complement strand
GCATTGTTTGCTAAGGAAGACTGTCAGTAACATTGAGACATGGGCGTCCTTTGCTAGGGAAGATTGCTGGTAGCCTTGTGCCATGGTTTAAGTGCTTCATCAGAGGTGCTGGCTTCTGCTTTGCTGTGCTTTGGAAGGCTCCAAAGGTGATGGAGCTCTAGGAAAACAATTTCCTTGCCAAGTAGAAGAGGCTCAACACCTGTTCTCACTTGATCTTCAGGAGCCACTTAAAGATGAAATGAGCTTTCTTTATAACTCTGGAAAATGTCAGAGAATGAATCTGAAAGATAAGTCATTCGGGACTGTTCTAACCATGAAAATATGAATGAATCTTGTATTCATGTTTTTAGCAATTATTGTATTTGGCCCGTATAAATTCATGTGGCACAGTTTCATTGAATTTAGTATTCAACAATGAATAAGTATGTCTCCCAGTCCAACACTTGACATAAAAGTATATTTATAATTAATGGTCCTTCAGCCAAGCTTTAAATATTGCTTTGTGTAGTTGGGAGTGTAGGTAGGACTGGAGTAAGTGAGCCCTCAACCTTCTAATGGGTCCCAGTTAAGCAAAAATTCAATTGAAAACTGATATATTAAATCGGAAAAAAAAAGTACACAGATTTTTACATCTTTGTGGGAAACCTGAGTGTAAACTGAAGACCCTAAGAGTTAGCAAAACAGAAATGACTAATTGGTTGAACAAAGAGGAGCCATGGTGAAAAGTAACTAAAGTGTGTGATTTTTCTCACTTTCATTCCCCTTCACTGTTGACAAGAACGTTTTTTTTCTCTGCTGGTACAAAAAGGGGCCTTTTACAGATGAGAGTTCTGTCTTATGTCTCTGGTAATAAAAATGTCTGTTTCCTTGTACACAGTAACCCCTTTCTCAGCAGCTTTCCAGGGAGTATTAACACAAGATCACATTCTTTCCAAATTGGTGTGTTCTTATACTGTTTGGACTCAAGTCTCCACACTCAGTTCACTTCCAAGCTACACCGCACACCAAGACATTCGGGTTTGTCACTAAATGTGACTCGATGTATCAGCCTTTTGTTTTCCTGGTCCCATAGATGTGTTGAGCTTCTTTCTTCAAAAAAGCGCTCATTAATGATCCAGTGTCCTTGTACAGAGTGATAATTGATCACTTTATGCTTTGTAATTCCATCAGCTTGTAAATAGGGAGTATGTTATTTTCTCTAAGTACATCATTCTACTCATTTACCCATTGAAGCCTGCCTCCCACTTTTTAACCTGTCAGTCTTCTAAAATTAATCTACACTTTATTTCCTTGAAGATTACTTATTTCATTACCAAGGGAGGTTTATACTGTCTGTGCAGTTGGAGATTATACTTCTAGATATGTTTTTAAATACCGAATAAGGCCATTCTCAATACTTACCATGGTGAGATCTACTGTGTTGGGTACTTTAATGTACAGTTTTCACTGAAGCCTCTTAGCTTTGAAAGAAATAATGACAATGGAGTGCATCTGTGTGACAGCATCATCAGAAAGAGGTAAAATACTCAACATGGGGGTCCTGCTTATATAACTTATATCTGAACATTACATAAAAGTCATAATGCAAAAAGAGTAATTTATGCTTTAAATAAGGTTAATGGAATAGGAAAATATTTGGTGCAATTTCTTTCAATAAATAAGCCGATTATAATTATGTAAGCAGGTGAATTACAGGACATTTTCCAAGTCTCCTTTTGAAAGCAGGGAAATGAAATGGAATGCATTATACTAGAGTAGTTCCCTTTCTCCCGATTGTCAACAGAGATTACTGTTGTAATCAGGAGTGAGTAAATAAGTAATTGGTAGCCTCAAGCATGACATCATTGTCCTGCTTCCTCCTCCACTACCACCACCACTACAACCACCACCACCACCACCACCACCACCACCAAAACAACAACAACAACCACTACCACCACAACCACCACCACCACAACCACCACCACAACCACCACCACCACCACCCACCTGCAATGAACTAGTTTGGTGGAACTTAGCCCCAGCAGCCATATTCTGTGACCTCTCTGATTAAACACTCAGTGGAAATTCTGCAGAATTCCACAGCACTTTGCTGGAGAATGTTTCAAAGCAACACAGAAAACCAATAGGTTCAAGACAGGGTCACAGAAGGAGTGGCGGAAGAAGAAGAATTACAAAGTTGAGGGGAGGCTCCTCCATGAGGAGGGTGGGGTGCTAAAGTCTCCACTCTGGAGTCTGGCCTGTGGAATCAACCTGTTGAAATTCTTCTTGCCCTTCTTTCAAGTTCCTTTTAAATGGGAGTCTCCTGTTTTCTCGGGCTCTGCTTTGATGGTGGGTTTAATCTTTTAAATAGACACTAAAGTGCACAAAGCAGTTTTTAAGATTTTGGTTGGGAGTGCTGTAGGTGGATTCCGAAATAAAGGTTACATAGTTGGCTAGGTACCAGAAGGACTTGCAACTAAAAGAAAAGGGCTACCAGCCATGCACTGAGAGGAAGCCGCTCTTTTGATAATGGGGAGATAAACTTGGTGAACGTTTTAGGAACCTGAACTTGGCCATTTCTCAGTTACCATGCCTGTGCAGAGGCTGCTGGAGCAAGAAGGGCTCCTGGACACTCGACTTAACTCCCTCCTTGCTCTGCTGTGCTGGAGAATGCCCTCCTGTTTTATTGTCACTCTTCACTTTCTGAGGAAAATAACAAACCATTCACAGGTGTCTGTTTACAACAAAGGCATCTGCTATTTCTTTCTTCAGAGAGTCTCTGGATTTGCAATTCATGGATAGGAAGTAAATAATGGCATGTTTTAATTCAAATTAGTGCTGGTCAAAATGTCACCTAGAGATACTGCTTTCCCCAGAATCCATTCAAGATACTTCTTTGAATTCACACTGAGGTGAATTTATACATGCTGGACACTTAGAGAAAAAGCAAAACACCATTAAAGATATTCTGGTTCCTTCACCTTTTCCAAGTGCACAGAATCATGACATAGAAGACCGGTTAGGAATCTAAGGAAAATTAGAGTTAGGGACATTGTACATGTCAGTTTTAAGAGATTCTGCAGATTTACTAGCAAATAAACCAATTGTTGGGAGGCATTTTAAATTGCTTGTTCATTCTTAAAGATAATTAGTCCCATTGTGTATTAACCTGAATTCACTTGCTTGGATTTAGTAAATTTTGTTGAAACAGTAGCCTTAAACTTTATTTAGTGTTTATCTTTTGGTTTTATCCTTAGTAATTATAAAGAAATGATTCTTTCACATTGAGAATGAAAAATATGAATTGTTTGTAAACTAGCCAATGAAGTATTTTAGCTAGTTATCTTGGTTATCCATTGCCAAAATTTCTTCCATAGTGAGAAAATCCTCACATAAGGAAAGGCTAAGAAGTCAGACAGCCAACAAGATGGGCCCAGCGGGGGAAGGCTCTTGCTGCCTGACTTGACAACCTGAGTTGGATTCCCAGAACCGGCATGATAGATGGAGAAAACCAGCTTCTACACGTTTCCCTCTGACCTCCACATGGGCACTGTGGCTTGTACACACACACACACACACACACACACACACACACAGAGAGAGAGAGAGAGAGAGAGAGACAGGCATACAGACACACTGACACACAGAAAGAGAGAAATACACACACACACACACACACACACACACACAGAGAGAGAGAGAGAGAGAAAGAGATACAGACACACTGACACACAAAAAGAGAGAAATAGACACACATACACACACACACACACACACACACACACTAGAGAGAGAGAGAAGCATACACAGACACACTCACACAGACACACACAATAAACACAGTGAATAAATAATAAATATCTTTTTAAAAGGAATGTAGGTAAGAACTGATTATAACGCTATGATGTCCATATGTGTCTCTGCAATCTTGCTTATTAAACTATTATACTAATACCCTTATTTTAATTAGGTTAGTCTTTCAAGTGTTGAGTTTACTCCCCTTACCAATAATATTATAATGTTAATATTTTATTGACTGTCTGCTTTGAGTGTACCTTAATTCTGGATCCAGATTTTCTTTTTGTACTGAGATGTCCTTCATGAATAGGGATATAATCAGAACTTGTGACTACTTACTATATCTCAGAGGGGAAAAAAAAAACAACACAATGAATCATGTTACTGAAAAATCACAGTAGGAACATGCCTTGACATTGTAATGGCATTTATGATAAAAAAAAAAGGACTAAATGCTAATGTCATGTCAACAAAGTGCATGTGGCATTCCCATTAAAAAGCATTCAATTACCCTAGAGATCCATGGACTCATAGACTCTCCATGACATTAATGGGATTATCAAGATATGGTCTTTGAATTTTTTAGACTATCTATCTAAAGTTAATAGGTTAAATTAACTTTAAATATCATGTGTGGGAGCTTAAAACTGGGTTAATTAAGTGTCTAAGCATATGCAAATTTGTGTTTTCTGTGTCCTGTGTGCTTTCATATTTCAAGGTTAAAAAGTTCTTAGGTTGTTGCAAGAGCATTTTTTAATAAAAATGGATGTTTCTTCCATATTTATTACATATACATATGTATGTATAAGCACATAAATATTAATTAAACTATTTACCAGAAATAGCCCAGCCACCCATAGATCTTCAATGAGATTACTGTTTGCAGACAGTATAAGATGTATGTAGAAATGTCTGTGGTACATGGCAGAAAGAGGTGAATTTTCTGAGTTGTTTAAAGAGTGGGGGTTGGGGGAGGGCTTCGGGAGTTCAGGGAAGAAGGTGAGATTTATGTAGGGAAGATGGTGGTTGGGGAATATAAGAGTTTGGGGGCAGTCTGAATGCTGAGGCCTGTGCTAAACAGGATTCCTTCCTGTGGTCTGAGGTCTGAGGGCTCATGTGTTTTCACATCTTGGTAACTCAACTACTTTCAGTCTGTGATTCCTCCATCTGTATCTTGAGTTCGCTTCCTTCATTCACCAGCTTTTTGCTTACTCTGCCTTCAGCTTATTCACTGTTCCAGGCAACTCTTGCTTTTCTTCATCTTTCTTGCTCTAGTTTCTGCATCCAGGATCTATAGCCTGTCTGTAACAAATTCCCCAAAGACCACATCTTGATGCATTTGTTCCCTACTGCATGAAAAGCCTGCTTCCTAGTGGTTTTCATTAGATTTCCCCTCTCTAGTGCTATCATTTATACCCAGGGATAGAAAAGCAGATAGATACCTTTCTGCTTAAAGAGGGGAGTTGTTAGTGTAGATATCCACTGTGGTAAGGGCTACTTCCAGCAAATGCTTCAGCCATGTTGGGACCTCTTTGGCTGAGACATATGAGCTGCCCTGGTCTGTATTTTTGCTTCCCTTTTTTGCTTCTGTTGAAAAGATGGGGCTTTCACTGATCTCTGAGGCCAGCCCTCTTCTCATTGTCTTGGGGCCATCCCTAGACTACTCAGGACCTCTGGGAGTTGGAATTTGTTCTTGTCTTGAATTCTCAAGAAGATGCAAGAGACAGAAAATGAAGCAAACCAAGCATCATTTTAAACCATCTGTGACCCTGTCAGCTCAGAGAGGACATGGAGAACATAAGCAGGTCTTTCATAATAGAGAAATAAGGCTTTTCATATATGTTGTTGAAATAAAATTACTGAAAAGAAAAATCCATTTTTTGAGTGTTAAAGTTGGCAATGTAAAAGAATGAAGTGCGGTTGTCACTACATATGTTTATCTAGACAATAGAGAATGCTTTTCTTTATAGAGCTTATTACTTTAGCAATGCATCCTGGAGAGGGAATGAGTGGTAAGCATCATTGAGGTCCTTTAGCTACTACTTCATTATCTTTGTCCCAAATCACAAATACTGAATGATTTCCTGGCTGATGGCTTAACAGGACACTTGCAAATGACAGAGGCAGTAGGGCACAGGCTGATGAAACTATTTTTAATATGAAAAGAGTATGGCAAATAAGATCAATGCATTGACATCTTTCCATGATGCTTCATGTTGAATTGTGTCATGGAATTTGACATATCTGACATATACCTCACCTCCTGATGCTCATTAAACAAATATACAGTAGAAAATACTGAGGTATACATCAATAGATAATGATTATACTTAAAATGTGTAGGATCCTAGCTTTGAAGACTAACTTCAAGACAGTATAGTGATGTTACTCATCTGAAATCTTTTGTCCTCAACCCAAGATCTATTAAAGCTGTCAAATAAATTCATTGTTGAAAAGTACACTTCAATAAGTCTTAATGAGTTCATGGAAAAAATGAATTCTAAAAGTGATTTTGTAGTTGGTATTTAATATTTTTGTTTTCTTTTAATTTTTTAGAGATTTTCCTAAAAGTAGATGACAGTGTCAACAGATGAGAGGTGGATTTTAGAAATCCTTCTACATAACCAATTAATATCATTTTGAACTACATGTAACTGTTTTAGGTTTCAAACCAGCAACTCTACATAATTCAATAGAAGAGCTTTTATAAGTTGTTTTTCCAGGCCATTTTCCTTATGATTATTTTTTTAAGTGAGAACTGGTATTTAAAGGCACTAGAGATCATTTTGAGAAACAGTCACTAAGTGAAACACAAGTCGTTGTGTATTTTCATTTGGATGGGTATTCATTAGCTGCAGATTGCCTTTCAGAAGTCATGAAAAGTCCACTGAAGAATATGAGACTCTGAGTCCCTGCTGTTGGTGACAATATTCAGATTCTTACACCAATTTAGCTTCTGTTAAGTCTTACATTTCTTTCTTGGCTTTCTTTCTTGAGGACTCCCAAATGTAGATGAAATTACCAACACACACAACCACACACACACACACACACACACACACACACACACACACACACACGTTTATGTGTGTGTGTGTGTGTGTGTGTGTGTGTATATATATATATATATGCATGTATATATGTTATACAGTTAAAACAGCAATCACTTAAGTTAAAATATAATATTCTGGGCAGTTTTGTTTATATAAACTAAAATTCTATCACGAATGGGAGAAAAATAAAAGTAATTCCTGTCCTGTGGTTAAAATATAACACATACAAACACAATTTATTTTTATTTAATATTTATTTGTGCATATCTCTTTGTGGGTATGTGTACTTGAGTATGGATTTCCGTGGATGCTAGAGAAGGGTGACAGGCATTCTAAAACTAGAGTTTCAGGTAGGTGTGATCCCCCCACATGGGTGCTGGAACACAAACTCCGCTCTCTGCAAAAGCAATTCAGGCTCATAAACACTGAGACATCTTTCTAGCCCTAAGATATAATACTTCCAATGTGCATGTATTTCACAGAGTATTCTATAAAATAATGTCTGTGTATAGTCCTTTTCAAAATGTCCATTACTTTCAGTAGTTACCCATTGTATTCTTTCCTATATGACAATGTTACTTGCAGGAGTAGATACTGCAGTGAAATTAACTTACAAAAATGAAAAGTAGGCAAAAACGTGATTCAGATTTCCTACTTGTGATAATTCTCAAATGTTTTGAACACTATATTTTTATTTGAGGAACAAAATATAAAGAATTCAATCAGATACAAGCTCACTTTCTTGCCTAAATCTTGCATCTTTTTATTTTTTCTCAAATAGGTTTGATAGGTTAATGTTAGTAGTATTACCTATATAGCTATAAGCTTGAGTTTCCACAAAAGGAGCTATTTACTCATCAAGCTTCATGCTCTAGAAAATCCCCCCAAAACATAGGATAAAATATTATCTATTTACTTGCTAACACGCTAGGAAGCCAAAAATTAAATAAACAGAAGGCATCCAGTTTACTGCAAAATAAAAAGCATGTATGTGCTTTCTCTCATCCACATCAGTGTGTATATTGGTGTCCTCCTTGTTCAGCCCATGTTTAGGCAGTCATGTTAGTAAGACTTTGTAGGTGCAGTTTCGGACATTTCTAGGAGATACAATCTCACTGAAAACTCCCTGATCCTCTTGATCTTACAATCTTTCTATTCCATCATCTACAATGATATCTAACCCTTAGGTGCAAGAGTCCTGTTATAGATGTATTCATATATTTAGATGGGGCTGGGCTCTGTATGTCTGAATTTTGGTCTTTTGTGGTTCTCTTCAATGTTTTCTGTCTGTTGCAAAGAGATATTTCCTTGATGAAGGATGAGTACTACAATTATCTTTGGGTATAAGGACAGATATTTAGAATTAGTTTGGCAATATGCAGGTCAGTACAGTGGCAGTTGTAGCTTCACCAAGATGCATGATTTCAGTAACCCTTTGCAGTTGGCTAGATTTTCAGTAGCAGCTATGATTTTCCTCTTATGAGTGAGCCTTATGTCCAACTAGAGAGCCGTTGGTTACCACCAAGATATGCTTGCCGCTACTGCACCCTTAGAGTAATCATACCATACTGGTCATTGTTATGACTCCTATGACAAGGCTTCATAAACAGAAAATTCTACCCTTACTGTTTAGAAGCAGCCATTATGAATCTACGCCTGTCAGCCACGACTGACTCCACCATCAAAGCGGCATGCCTTGCCTCTTTGTGTTGTCCACTCTTAATTCACACATCACCTGGGGAGTGAAGCATCCTGAGTGCCTTCAGTTCAGTCCCTGTGCTGGACTGTAGAAGAGTTGTGTAAGCACACCGTGCTTGGTCACATTCTGTTCCTCGATCGTCATCCGTCCCTTTACAACCCCCTTTGAGGACCTGCTTCCGTGTATTCTAAGGATGTGCTGTCAGCACTAATCCGTGTAGGTTAACAGATGTTCTTGCTCTAAGATTTCCTTGAAATATGTACACTCATAAAGCAGGGTTAAGTGCAAAAGCAAAAGGTCTGCAAATTTTAGACCTTTGTTCATTTTCTGTACATAAATATAAGTGTGGAAATGCAAGAAAGGCCACCCACCCACCACCACTTTCATGTCAACATTGCACATTTTTGTTTGGTAATATATCACCCGAGTATATTCAGAGAATAATTATTTAAATGAAGAAAATAAATTGTTGGCTTTTTAATCAAATTGGTACAAAAATATAAAGTTGATGTATCTTTTCATTCATATTTCATTTAGTTATTTTAAGTAGACATGATTTGCAGCTTCTGAACATTTTGCTTTGTGGAGAATCTTTCTCTTTATTTTCCTTCTAGTCAAAAAAAAAAAAAAGATATGTTAATGAAAAGTAACGAAGCACATACATCTCCAGGAACAGCTAAGCTTCAGAAAAGTCAGTGGTGTGGGTCAGCTTAGAAGGCAACCACACCAGGGACTAAAATATCATTATTATTCTTTGCTGCAAACTTATATTCTTCATGAGGTATAAATCCTGCTTCCAGATACCTGGGTACCTATATGGGCAGGTGCAGTCACCAGGAAGAGGCAGGCAATACTCTCAGATCTTGAATAAACTTTTTTTTAACATAATCCCTGCAACCTCCAATACCCACTCCTCCCCTAAAGGACCCCTCTCAGGCAGGCAGCATCTGATGATGAGGAGAGATCCAGCTCCCTTCCCACTGTGGGTGATTTCCTTGCTCTGCCCCCACACAAACTTCTTCATAAACTGCAAACCAAGTATGAAATCAATGACTCTCAAGTCTGACTGCACCCAGGGAGCCATTAAGAAACACGGGTAGATGGCAATACCCTACTCTAAGCCAATCAAACAGGAATCCTAAGGAATGAATCCTGCTCATGGGGATCCCTAAATGCTCCCAGGAGATGCCTCTCTTCAACAGCAGCTGAACTACATTGGCTGAATGATAAATTCCCTCTTAATGGAGGAAAACCAAGGTAACCATCACAATCACTGAGAAAACTCTAAGTTTCTATAAAGGAAAACCCCTAGAAATTCTAAGAGATCTGTCATTTGAAGTCAAAGTCGACTGCTTTGCGTAACTGTCTACCATCAACCAAATGACATCTTGGGTCTTCCTGTTTGTCTAATTTAATGATGTTATGCAAATATTTTCCTGGATTGTCAGGTCTTAGGTTCTTCCACCAGAGTTCATCAGTGGTGACTCAATCTTGATGATGTTCATGTTTGTTTGTTTATTTCTTTTGATGATGCATAAAAATATGTAGCTGAGGCATATCAAAATCTCACTATGAACCCCCAACCAGCCTTGAACTCATTGATGTGATCCTCCTGATGCAAACTCAAAAGGGCTGGGGTTACTTGTGAAATTCCATTCTTAGTTTACATTACTCCCGTGCACACTGGCATGCTAATTCGTGCCACTCAAATTGAACAATCTAACTCTGTAAACAAACTGACCTTCCATCTTTTTCCACTCCTCCAACTCTGCCTCAGCTATCATGTGCTCATGATGACACATATATTGAGGAATTCACAGAACAGGACAGGAGCCTACCACTCAGTTCAGCCAGCACATTAGGTTTCAAGTGACGCTTATTCTTATTCATACTCCTGAGGGAATTCCATTTCTCTCCACTAGAAGTAAAATGATGGCTTATGTGTATAACTCCCTCCATCCCTCTTGTATACAGCTTTAGGAAGGGCAGGCCCTTTATCATCTCTACCCATTTTTATAGGTGAATCCTGGCTTAACCCCACGCTTTTTTTCCCTCTTGTCCACATTGAAATCCTTACTGACATAGCATCCATATTATCATGTTTTCAATAAATAATGTCTAGCAGTACGAACAGTTTTGATCTAGGATGTATTTAACAAGGCCCTGAATATCACATTTTATGTGTGTATGCTAGAACATTTTGACTATTGGTATAAAAATACATCTGCCAAATGAAGTGATTTTTCTTGGAACAGTTAAGTTACTTAAATTTGGTTTGAAATAACCTACTTTTAAAGGTATAGCATTCTGTTGCTTTATATGCCACTCATAATATTCACATACTTAGGGGAGATACTGGATTACTGATTCAGGAAAACACACTGATAGTTATTAATTATGTCCATGCCTCTGATGCATTTAGATTTAAAACAGTGTCTTTAAGAGAGAGAAACAGACACTTTAAGTAATTGTGAGTATATGATGGATGAGGTCGGTTGTTTACATATCTAAATTTTTTTCCTTGGGTTCCACTGTTTTCCCTGAGAGTCCTTTTGTTTACCCATATCATGTGTGAATTGGTCTGTTGTGTGTCTATGGAATCCTAGATTGAATGAAGCTCCATTTAGATTTCTGGAGGAAATCTTATAAATTTAAAGAAATCACTTGTTCATTTTTTTTTCTCTACCATTAAGGATATGTGTGTTGTGATTCCAGTGTTTATCAACCTGCACAGTGTAAGATGAATCTTAAACGGTCTTATTAATAATAATAATAATAATAATAAAAGACCTGGAGCCAGATATTGGGGTGAAAACTGAGAGGTCAGAGAAGCAGAAAAAAGCCAACCATGTTCTTACCACTAAGAAATCCTCAGCCAAAAAAGGCTACTTCCTGTATACTCATGCCTATATTCTTTCTGTGCCCTGCCATCTCACTTCCTTTCTGTGCCCAGCTACATTACTTCCTCTTTCTCCCCAGCTCTATCACTTCCTGTCTGTCTGTACAGCCTATGATTAACTAGTGCTGGGATTAAAGGTGTGTGCCACCATGCCTGTCTCTGTTCCCAGTGTGGCCTTGAACTCACAGAGATCCGGATGAATCTCTGCCTCCCAAATGCTAGGATTAAAGGCATATGCTACCATTGCCTGATTTCTGTGTTTATTGTAGTGGCTGGCTTTTTCCTCTGATCTCCAGATAAGCTTTATTGGGGTGTACAGATAAAATATCAGCACAGCACGGGTAGAAAGTAGTGTGGCCCCAATGCAAAAGTCTCCTTTCCAGCACACTCGCATCTTCTTTATTCATTTGGTACGTTCGAAGAAGATAAGGGCCCATTGTTATCACTCCATGGATCATTATTTCCAGTTGTATGCCTCCTCATGTTGAATTGTCTTTTCCCTTTGCTGAGATGTATCATTTTCTCTCCTCAGCTTTGTCTGATGTTCTCATCTACCAGGTGATTAGATTTTAGTAATTACTTTTAAAAAAAAAAAAAAAAAGGCAGAAAACCTGTAATTTATATTTTGAAATGTCTCTAATCTCTACATCGAGCAGATGTGTTAGGTTTGGTAACTATATTTTTCTCCCCCCAATATAATCCATAGGGGAGCAAGAATGCTTTTAGTATCCAACTGAGTCTGGGGATAAAGTCTTTAAATGCAAACTGTCAGTACAGAACTTAAGATACCACCAAAGCTAGGCATTATATCAGACAATGTAAGTTAGAAGTCTCATGCCTCAGAGGTTGAAATCTGACAATAGTTTTCTCTTTTACCCAAATATATGAACACAAGTGCTTCCTTTTGCCACAAACACTCTCGGCCACAGAGATATGACTGAATTATAACTGAGTCTGCTGTTGCTGAGTTTGAGCAGAGTATTCCTGCAGGATCCAGCAAGGATAAAAATTGATGTCCCTCTTGAAACAGAGTGGTCCAGATGGTGCTGCTTTATAGCTGTCTCCAAATACCAAATGCCAAACTGCTCCTCTGATAAGGCAAGGGGTGTAAAGGTTTAAATAGAACCTCTTGGTGGAATGTCAGTGAATGATGGATCCCAGTTCCAAGCATACAAAAATGGTCTATGTTTAAACATATTTTACAACCATGGTTGTGAAAATTCTAGATCAAGGAAATTATGCTCAGGGGGAAGGATGTGAAGCCTACTTTTAAGAATCCATGTGTACACTAACAAATCAACTAGATTAGGGAGTATGGTAGGGTGAATTAATGCACTAGAAAAACTAGTAAAGTCAGTTTTTCTGGTAACATCCACTCTTAAAACTGAAAATGACATGTTAATTTCGTAAGACTTCATTTGTATTAAAAGAGGGCACTTGCTTGTGTAAACTGGCTCATCTTTATACAATCTATTTTGTTAATGAGTTATTTTTTAATGGCTAAGAACCTTCCAAATGTCGAATGATGGCCTTGTTCTATGAGAATGGCTTTGGGGTCACAGCATAGTCAAATAGAACATTTCACCTTTGCACATCAGTGTAGAGTAATGCTGAGTACACAAGAGTGTAGCTAGGGTCAGAGAGTACCTACTAATTGTGTGTTAGATACTTTAAACAGTTCTCTGTTGCCCCTAAAGTCAGCATGGCATTACTTGTGTATTAGAAGAACAAGAAAGTGAAAAAAGTAATTATTTTCTCTTTTGGATGTATTACATATATTTTTGCATTGCTATATAAAGTCTTGTAGGGGAATATTAAACATTTCCAAAGCACTGAGTTAAAAATTCTCATTTCCAAGACAATTTGGAGAGTAAAATAGAGCTTTTAAATTACTTATAAGGCAATTTACCAGACTGTCAAAGTTATTTTTCAGCCCTGGCCTTTCTTCCACAGGCATGCTTCCATCTTACTGACCTGTTGGATTAGGTATGTTAGACATTTAACTTTTCAGAGAATGTCTGTGGTTTATGGATTCATATATCTGTGCTAGTTTTTAATGGAGTGGTTGTGAATAGAGGACTAAGTTGTTTACTTGTCTCTGTGAGTAAAGGAAGACTTTAATGAAAAAACAAAAAAGATACAGTTGCAGAAAGTTAAGATTTAGTTTGCTAAGGTTTATAAAACTATGGTCCTATGATTCTGGAAGGATATGTAATGCAAGCTTTGTCCTTGAGAGCCAATCTGTTTGTTCAATCTGTTCACATTTTGTAGTCTTTGCATACAATTTACATTTTTGGATTCACCTCTGGGAACCTCTTCTGTCTTAGCTCTGTCTCTGGATCTGGACTCCAAGTGAGGGATGGTGAAGGGGAATGTAAATCCAGCCATGCTCTCATGATTCTTTTGAACTCTGCAAGACAGGCTTCTAGGGGACCATGTTCATTTACATTGAGCTCCTTAGAAGTACATTGACAGGTGCTGTTGCTGTTTATTCTTTTAGAAGGAAGCATTAGCAGGCCGTTGGGTTCTGTGACAGCCATGACCTACTCAAGATGAGTAGAAATGAGAGATTCTCCTCCTTCCAGAGCAAGGGTTAGGCTTCTGCGGAGAGAACACAGGGCTTCACATCTTCAATAAGTGGTTTGTTTGACATTCTTCAGCAAACTAGCTGGTAGAATCTATACCTTATGTGAGACACACACTCACCTGTAATACAGCAAACACACAGGTCCATGTGAAATGGCAGTGGAGAAATATGATATAAGCTAAAAGAGGGGGAATTGGTCCTCATCGTCATCCTTCATGTCCACCTTGCCTTTTCCTTCTCCTCCTCTTATTTAATTCTTATTCTTACTTGCATTTTTATTTGTGCTCTTATTTTTCAGCAGCGCCATTTGAAAGTGAAGGAAATAGAACAAATAAGGATAGTATAACCTAGCCAAATCAGGAACATCCTAGGACCTGGGTCCTAGCTAGGTCTTGCTACAAAGCTCCAGGGAGGCTAGGGTGTAAAATTTCTCTCAACCCCTGAGGATGTAATAGGTTAGTGGTAATGTTGTGTCTTAGGGGAACTGCACACAACTGTGTTTTATTTATACTGAACACATTTTGAGTGCCATAAGAGTATTCCAATTAAGGATTTATGGGATGGAGGTTAACAACCATTACTATGGATTCAATCACTTAATCGGCAGACAATGGCATAGACCCCCTGCCACATTGCCCATCAAAGAGAGTATTCTATAAAGAAAGCCTTTCCTAGGGGAGAAAATATGGTACTCTCTGTATCTTGTCTGGGCTACTTATATGTCAGCAACAGTAGCCATGTTAAGTTACTAAGCTTGGACTTCTTTCTGCCCTAATAAATGGTTTGGGATATTCCCAGTCCCCAAGCTGTTCATACTGACATCCTTCTATATTGTTCTTATTGGCCTGACATTACCATTTGTGAACAGAAGTCATCCATCCAACTCTGCTTCTGCTCTGGGGCCCCAGGCTTGTGCTTGCCTGTTCTGATTTAATGTATGTTCTGTTTCTTTACTTCTTCTCAAGTCCTCAGTCATTCATAAATACTTAAGTAACAAGAATGACCTGTGGCATTTGACATTATTCCTCACAGCTGGACGTTCTGACTCATTTGTTATCATTGAAAGCAAATACTGCCTGGGGTAGAGGTTGGGAAAAGAGAAGGAAGAATGGAATCAAATACGTCTTCATTTAAAATTTATTTTTTAAGTTGGAATATCCACTTGAATGTGTTTCTATCAGAAGTACATCACCAACTAGCAATTGTTTGTTTACTTACAACTCTTGGTATCTTTGCCTTGATATCTTTTAGGAATATTTCCTGAAGAGACCCTAGGATAATGAATGAACTCAAACCAAAAAGAGATTTGTAATAAAACAGAAGCAACACCCCAAATAATACCCTGCTGTAGCTGGAAGGTTTCTCAGTTCCCGCCCAGCCCTGGTCCCTCCTGGATCTGCTGTCACTCAGCTGCTTATAAAATAATCATTCAGAGGCTTAATATTAATTACCAATTACATGGCCTATGGCAGGCTTCTTGCTAGTTAGCTCTTACAACTTAATCCAGTTCTATTCATCTGTAAGTTCCCACACGTGGCCATGGCATCACCTGTCTGTTGGCATGTTGCTCCTTGGGCAGCAGGCTGGCGTCTCGTATGCCTCTGCCTTTCTTCTCTTTCTGTCTTGGATTTTCTGCCTGCCTTTAAGCTGCCTCACCATAGGCCAAACAGCTTTATTTATAGCCAATGTGAGCAACATATATTCACAGCATACAGAAAGACATCCCACAGCACCCTGCTAATCAATGCAGTTTCAAAATCTCTGTGAAATCTATAGATGCTATTCCCATCTTCAGTGCTAATACAGTGATTCAATTGTACAGCCAGGGTTGAAAATCACTGAAATAGAGGAATGCACTGGGTTGGAATATTTTATTTATCTAAGCATTAGCAAGTGTTTGCTTAGAAAATATTGCATTTCATGAACATGTTAGACAAAATAGCTGTCTTCAAGGAGCTCAAAAACTGAGAGAATGTAATAGAAAACTAGGCCATGAATATTTCCTAATGTTTGTGATAGTTTTTCCTGATCAAGTCCATAGAGCAGTTAGGTACATATATCAAGAAGTTCCAGCAGACATGAGTCGTACTCTGCAATTGCTTTGAACTAGAATCCCACATATCCTGAACTTGGTGCTTTTGGTAGAAGAAAACTTTATAAACTGACAATTGAATTTTCACAGGGATATGACTATTACTCCATCCTAGATTCTTCTTTAGAAAATGAATCTGACAAGTTCCAAGATCCACTAAAAGCAGTTTCTTAGACGGAGTTCTGAGCCTCATTTTAATTATTCTCAATCTGATTAGATTCAGCTGCCTCCTAAAACAGACCTGCCTCTAAATAATGACCCATGTGCAACAATCACAGTTGACACAGCTCACACGAACTTGTCTCATATCCTTGTTCTTGGAATTGATGAAAAGAAAACACTTGTCAGCTTTCAGATGAGGAAAAAGGGTCTAGAGACAATTCTGCCAAGAAGGAAACTGTGCAGAATTGAACATTATTTCATATTTGCCCTACATAGAATTGTCTACTGAACTTTGTCCTGCTAAATTTTATAGGTGGTGGAGAGAAAAATGCTTTAAAGAGATGTTTTCAAGGCTAAAGTGATAGCTCAATCAGTCAAATGTACAAGGACCAGAGTTCAGATCCACTTTTATATATGTGGGATATGTGTATATGTGTGTGTGTGTGTGTGTGTGTGTGTATGTGTGTGTATAAGCCATATATATTTGTGTATATATGGCTCTGAGGCTAACATATTAGGATAGAATTTGTTTATATGTATACATATATAATATGTATACATATATAATATGTATACATATATAATATTATTATTGGATTATTACTTTAATTTGGTTTTTACATATTTATGATTTAGTTTTTATTGTTATTTGTATAATAAAATTATTATATTATAGATAATATTAATATATACTTATTTATTTACCTACATGTATGTCTGTATGAGAGTGTTAGATGCCCTAGAACTGGACAGTTATAAGCTGCTATGTGGGTGCTGAGAATTGAACCCAGGTCCTCTGAAAGAGCAGCCAGTATTCCTAAATGCTGAGGCATCTCTTCAATCATTTTTTAAAGAATGTAATGTATATTAATATTGGTTTAATATATATAATATTTCTATCTGTAATATATATTAATATGCATTGAATTAGTACATAATATATTATATATGTATATATTCATATTATTGCTTTATTATTATATCAATGTTATTTATTATTTCCATGTTAAATATTTACTATATAATTATGTGCAATAATATAATATATTGATATTAATATTGTCTTTATATAATATGTAATTAATATTTACTTTTATATAATTAAAATTGGCTATTATATATATGAATTTTTTCATATATACACACACACACACACACACACACACACACACACACACACAATGGGTGCGTTAGTGGTAGTATATAATCTCAATACCAGGGAATCAGAGCCAGACAAATTCTAGGCTGATCTGTGAGCCTCAGAGCCCAGTGATGGACTTGTTTCAGTAAACAAGCTGGGCATCTTCTAAGGAACAACACCTGAAACTGACCTTTGGCCTCCAGAAGTGCATTAGCACACACACAGTCATGTACACTGGAACACAAATACATGCGCAAAAGAGGTGTTTCCATCTGCAGAGAAGTAGCTGGAACAGCTACTCACTACAGCTGAACCCAGTAGCCAACACTGAAATGTTATTTTCCAAAACCCTAGAGGTAGAGGAGACAGGAGTAGGAAATGCCAAAGGGGATGCCAGCCTTCTAGGTCTCCACCCTCCGTCTGCAGTGCTGCCAGTGTCCCGTCAGATGCAGAGCAAACATTGCTTGATGCTAAGCATGTAGAAGTGAAGGTTGTTTAAATAAACACTCACACATGACAGTTATTTTGGGATATATCTTTTTAAACTCATTCTCCATGAAAATAGTGTTGATGTAATTAGGTAAGGGAACAACTCCCAAACGCTATAAGAATTAATGGTACTATTGTATTATATTTTAATTGTTAGGATCATGCCTTTAGAAGGCACATAAGCCTAGCTGCGGATGTAAAGAAATATGTGAGATTCCTTGGTATCTTTTAGTTTTCTTTTTTAATTGACAGGGCACAGATGCAAATGTTTGTCATCAATAGTCCATTGTTCGAACTCAAAGCTTTTCCCTGGGTAAGAAAGCATGGGTTAGGTAGAGGTCACAGGGGAGGATGAATTCTTAGAGAAATGCTGGACGTGTTAGAGACAAATGAAGGGGACTGCCCACGGCCATTGTCACTATGCTGCTATTACAAACATTTCTAAGAACTATGCTTTCATGAACTACTGTTTACTGCACTCAGTCACTATCCAAGGGTTTTTCTTTTCTATTGGTTAGGTAATACTAAATATTCCAAATGAAGTCAAAAGAAAAGTAGAAAGCCCCTTACTAAGCATTCTTATTTCATATATTCTCACATTCCCACTGGTTTATCAGGAAGTCTCTTCATTTTAAATTAAGGACATTCAACATTATCTAAATGGCATGGTCCCCTGCCAACACACTGAAGTAGGCATTTTTGACTCTTGGATAAAATGTGCCCTTGAGAAGATCTATACTTTGCCAGTCATACTTTGATGGTATCTGTACTAGGTTCCAGTGGTTGCTTTCTCCAGTCAAACCATATTGGGCTGTTCAAAAACACTTGGCATGGCTTAGCATCTTGATCTCAGATTCCATTTTTAATAGGAAAGAACAAACTTGGAATACGTTGCAGATATGATTTCAGTACTGAGAGCATCAAAACCTTTAGATATAAAGATAACCACAGATCAAGGAAGTTAGTGAAAAAAAATCTTGAGGTTGAGGGAGATATGTACAGTTTATAAAATCATCTGGGATTTATTGTTATAAAACATTTTTTCTCTAAAAATGCAATCAGGAGAATGTTTTCTCCAGCACTTGATCCCTGGGTTAAACCCAGATGTGTGCAGTGAGCTAAGTGATGTGGAAAAGAAAATATAAACAGCTATAGTGCCTTCCATGCTATATGCTAATCTTCAAGTGGTTTTGTTGCGGGGGGGGGGGGGGGGAGCAGATTTTGTTTTGAGAAGTGTTTTCTGTGTAATTCTGTCAGAGCTTGAAAGGGCAATCTTCTTGTGTCTGTCTGTCTCTCCGTACTGAAGTTAAAGACACGGAGTATTGTGCCGAGAATTCTGCTCTTATTCTTTTTTCGGTATTTAATGATTACACATAGAGATGAACATTTATGGTTCTTAGCAGAACTTGACTTGAGAATACAGTTCTGATCACTTAGGAAGTTTCCAAAATTCACTGAATAAATGAAGTGTTCTTCAGGCAGTTTCTCACAGATCCACCTTGTACCATGTATCATTAAGATGGCTCAGGTGGGATGGAATTCATTTTTTTCAGGTTTGATTTCTAGACAAAACAATATTATAATCAGTGCTTAGATACTAACATAGTCTCTGTTCTCTCACACTCAAAAATAGAAGGCTATGAGCTGACCTAATGTATGCCATTTTCCAGTTTTCCTATCACTCATGTTCTCTCAATAAAGCTTTATTAAATTGTGGCTTGAGTTACACTGAGTTATACTCTAAGAGTATGATGCAAAATTGAAGAAGTCATAAGTCAAAACTACATTAAATGCACCTAACCTGCTGAGCATCCCACTTCAGCAACATGGCATAGTACAGAAGAATGTCAGTCGTTCTACTTGAGACCCTTAGAGAAACTCAAGGGTCTCAGGACTATGGTTAGTTACCTCTGTTCAGCATCACGGGAGAGTGTCTAGCACATATTATTAGATCTGGGAAAGCCTAAAATTCACAATATACAGTATACTGTTTGCCTTTGCACCTCCATGACATGAGCCGTTAGTAAGTCAGCACATCGTAAGCCAGAGCATCATATAAAGTGTCTAGCCCAGTGCTTCCTCATAGACTGGTAAATGCTATGAAATGCCATTCTGTATGCAGTAAACACTTCAAGATGATGCTTGCTAGAATGAGAACAATTATGATGATATCTGAAACATGGTAGATTTGATTCATATGAAAATACAATGGTAGGCTTGGCATTCTGAGACACCCTTACAATTCCTAGACTCAAATGGATGAGTTAGTAGGATCATGGGGACAAGGCTTCTCTGTTTCAAAACAACAACAATGGAAATCACAAATCATGTAACAAACCTTCAAACATAGAAATAAGCCCTTAGATTATAGTTATCTGAACATGATTGTATTTTGCTTTCAAACTGAATAAGAAACTAAATAACACTCACATTTACATCAGCTTGTCAGAGTTGCTTCAGCATCATTATGGCCACGTGTGCTAGTCATCACCACCACCACCACACTATAGACCACTTGTGAGAGAACTCTGACCCTCCAGAAAGCACCTGCACACTGTGGTTTCTGCTATCTATTGACCTTTAACTCTGTAAACTTAACTGTGGAAACCTGCCTTAAATTATTCATGCTTATTTCTTTTAATAATTTATGATAATGTAACTTCCTTTTGAAAACATTAGAAATGTCAAATAATTTAGTCACAATATTCTAATCATCTTTTAAAAAGTTGTGCTTTACTGTTTGGTAAATTAAATAAGAAATTTACCTGTGTTTACATGTGTCTATTACTGTCCCTCCCCCCCCCCCCCCGGGCATCTGTTTTGGGGATTTATTTAAACATAGTAAAACTCAGTAGGAGAGAGTGTCGTCAAGATAGAAAGTCCCCTTTAGTTTCTATCAAATTCACATTCATGGGTTCATGGCCTAACCTTTTAGATCCCAGAAATGTGACCTCCTCTGGAAACTGGGGCTCACAAATATAATTAGGATTTTGACTTATTATCATCCTGGGTTAGCCATGAAGGACTTGAATCCAATGACAAGAGTCCTTATAGAAGTCCAATAAGTATACGCTGTTGAGAGAGAGATGAGAGACAGACAGATAGACACACAGACACAAAAACAGAGACAGACAGTGACAGGGAGGCAGGAAGACAGAGATGGAGACAGAGAGAATATCATAGGAAGACAGAATGTTATGGATAAAAGTGATCCAGTCACAAGCCAAAGACTTTCTAGAGCCTGTAGCATCTAGAAAATGAAGGTGAGAATTCCATTCTAGGACCCGGAGAAGGAGCTTGGCCTTAAGTCCTTGATTTTAAATTCCTGACCTAATAAACACTAGGAAAAGAACTAGTTGTTTTAGCATGGTAAGTTTATGGTACTTTGTTATGGATACCACAGGACAGTAATACAGCTGGTTAAAATAGATTACCTGAAAATCTATAAATACATATAGTACAATCCAATCCAAAATCAAGGTAGCAAGAAGAGGATCATTTTTCCTCTCATTTAAATGAAAGAGGACTTCATTCATCCACCACTACTTTGCTTTATTTGTAAGATCACAAGCATTTTGTGTTGTTCCTGTTTTGTTCTTTTTCTAGATGAGCCTTGCCATGTGATATTTTTTTCTAACTATATTGTCTACACAATCACCGTTTTCATGTATTTTATTTATTTTTTGAGAATTTTATACATGAGTACAGTGTGTTTTGAGTATATCCATTCTGACTTTCTCCCTCTGTTTCCTCTTAGACCTCAGCCACCATCTTGTCCCCCTCCTATCTCCCTGTCCCTGTTTTCTTTGCTATAATCTCCCACTGAGTCTGGTGTGTGCTGCTAATAAACATATGAATGTAGGACTATTCACTGGAACATGGGTAGTGTACCAGGGACCATACCTGAAGAAAACTGGCTCTCCTTTCCCTAGCAGTCATTCATGGTCGGTGGCTCCTTAGTTAAGTAAGGGTGGGCTCCCTGAGTGCCTCTCCCTGCCTGTCTTGAATATCAATTCCTTGGTCTTGTGCAGATCTGTGCAGACCATTGCAGCTGCCTTGGGTCTTGTTGTGTCCAGAAGACACTGTTTCCCAACATTCCTCTTTGCTATTTGGCTCCTAAAAATTTTCTACTCCTTCCTCCATGATGTTCCCTGAGCCATCAGGAGAGAGGATGTGGACAATCTCTTTTGTATAGATAGGACTCTGAAGCTGAGGGAATCCAAAGCCCCACAGCTGATTCCTGTAAGTGAGTATAAGTGGACTTCAAAGTATCATTTTCTAATGCCACAGTCCAAGGACCATTTTTATGTCATGGCAAAAAAACAAAAAAAAAAAAACAAAAAAACAGGGTGGGGCAGAACAGTAACCCCAGATGATGTCAGACTATCTGCCATCACCTCAGAATTGATTTGAAGTATCCTGCAATTGTGAGCATTAGCGAGTTGGAATAAGAAGTTTTGCTTTTTTTTTTTTTTTTTTTTTTGGTTTTTCGAGACAGGGTTTCTCTGTGTAGCTTTGCTCCTTTCCTGGGACTCACTTGGTAGCCCAGGCTGGCCTCGAACTCATAGAGATCCGCCTGGCTCTGCCTCCCGAGTGCTGGGATTAAAGGCGTGCGCCACCACCGCCCGGCAAAGTTTTGCTTTCTAAAGTGTCTTCAGTCCCTTGCATATGCAGTGGAGAAAAGCCCTGCAGGAATACAGGAGGGGGAGCGACAAGACAGCCGTGCAGAGCATGTGAGGAGATCTTCTAAGTGATGCTACATGTGTGAGCTCACCCGAGAAGGCACACAGGACATTGCTGGAGCATGTGCACACATGTGGTGTGAAACCTTTGTTCATCGTTGAGTTTCCAAGAGGACTTGACAGTGAAGCTACGGCCTGTGGGAGAGGCAGGAGTGGACTAAGTGAGGAAGTTGAGAAGACATCTTGTGTGATCCAAGAAAGAACAAGCCAAGGTGACAGAAACGTTAGTTCAACATTTTTATAGGAGAAGCATCTATAGTGTCTCATCTCCACCCTCTGAATTAAAGGAGTATGAAATTCTCTGTGTCCCAGAATATTAAAATGGTTTTTTTAAAGGCAAACAAACCAAATGCACATCAATTCCTGCATTTAGATACTGATCCATATGCTAGTTCACAATGAGTGGAGATATCTGCCTACTAAAAGGTATTCAACAACCTATTTGCAAATGGGCTTTTTTTTTTTTCATTTCAGAGAGGAAAGGTTGTGGTTGCCTAGTTTGTTGTTATCAGCTCCAGTAGTTTAGCACTCTCTTAGAGTTCACAAAATGAGACTAAATTGGCAGTGTAACCAACAGGTGATCCATTAAGGACTTGAGTGCAGTTAAGTCTTCCTTTGGGATGGATACTTTTACAGCCAATAAACCTGGCCATACTAGCTCCCAGCCAGCTTGCTTGCCATAACAAACCTTTAATGCAAGCAAGTGACACCCAGTAGAGACCCTCCTTAGGTTTCTACAGTCAATATTGACATGAGAACTGCCTCTTCAAAGGGCATGAGCTCCAGTATTCTGTTAGATGCTCTTGGACAAAGGTGAGGTTATAACCAATATGTTTTACTCTGGATAGGGATCTGGAAGATAACATTTGTTTTATAAATTATTTTTTAAAAATTGCTGCCTGAAATGAAAGAGACCCACTGAATGGCTTTTAAACTAATGTCCAATAATATTAGCCATCTGGCACAATATTGAATGTGTGTGTCCACAAGATATATCTCTGATTCAAGAACTCACTAATTTAATAAAACATTAAAATTGTGTCTGGGAGTAAGAATGATATTTTCCATTGTTATCAAACGCTATTTAATACTTTAAGGGATGCAAAGCCTAAGAACTGTAATCATATTCAGTATGGTAATTATTTGAATGCTAATATTGTAATTATATATTGATTTTGGAGGAAATGTTACTGTAAATTTATCAAGTTATGTGTGTTACTCAATTATGAGTTTACAATATCTATGTCATCAAAATAACTCATTGTAAAAGTTACTTTTTTTTTTTTTTTGGTTTTTTCGAGACAGGGTTTCTCTGTGTAGCTTTGCGCCTTTCCTGGATCTCGCTCTGTAGACCAGGCTGGCCTTGAACTCACAGAGATCCGCCTGCCTCTGCCTCCCGAGTGCTGGGATTAAAGGCGTGCGCCACCACCGCCCGGCTAAAAGTTACTTTTAAGGACATAATGACCAAGCACTTGGAAAGGTCAAACAGCAAGTTCATGGTTACTGGGTCACATGGGGGAACACTCTCTATATAGAGGGTGAGAATTGAAAAGCAGGACTTAGCTATATATGAAGGACCAAAAGCCATTTTCTGTGCTTTTCTTTGTTTCTAGATTGTTATTAAGTGCACTTTAACTGACTATCAGAGCATGCTAACACAGGAGCATTCATGAACCCATTCCTTTCAGTTCCAATGTAAAAATGAAAACCCTAGGCCTCCTCCTGGACTTACCTTTTCACTTCAATCCACACTGTTGGCAAAGCCAAGGATCTTTTTACCACCATCTCCATAAAGGTTTTCCGTGACTGTTTTCCCATTGCCTCTAGGAGCAGTTGCAAAATAGGTCTCATAAATGTTATTTTAAAGGGTTTGCTGTACACTTATATGTATTTGACAAGTTGGGATTGACATAATTAGATGGTTATCTGTCCTACAGTATTTCTTAAGCCCATTCATAGACAATAGACCAGACTTATTCAGTCATGCCAGCTGTGTTTTTTCCTTCTGTAAGCATCTTCCAGTGCTCGAGGTTCAAGGAAAAACTCATCCTGTAGCAAATGCTGGCCTAATTAATAAGTTCCCTAACTCTAAACATGAAATTCCTTAAAATTTTGACCCTTTGCTTTTTGGTTTGTCCCCATATATCAATGTTAGTAGGTATGATCTAGTTTACAAAAGAAAAAAAAAACTAACTACAGAAAACTTTTTTTACAAAATAGCTGTTTGGCTGTATTCCTCCTCGGTGATATTTCTGCTTTGCATAGTTAGCACCTACATGCTTGTGCTTCCAAAGAAAAGTTGTGCTCATTCCCTCTACTGTGTTCTCTGACCCTCATGTAGCCCATTGCATCCGATCTTTGACCTTCTTCACCGCCATCGGTAAACCCGACCACCATCCTGTTGGCTTGGGTATTTCACCTCTGAAACCCACATTTCCTTCAGTCAGAATGTGACTGGGAGTTCAGGCTCACCGACGTCAGGTCACTGCCCTTGCCTGCATTCTGCCTGCTACGCCGTTAGTTCTCAACAGAAAGAGGAAGCTTAGGTGACAGGTTAAGATGACGTGGCTGGGAGGCACACCTTCCCATCAGTGTAGCACATCTGTGCCAACCTCGGGACATTTCATCCACAGTCCGTCATAGAGAAATCCAGTAAGGTGACTTAATATAATGTAATTAATCAGTTTAATGAAGTCTATTGTTAATTTAATAATGTCATGAAGGAAATTTTTAAAATGGGTTTTGAAGGGAAGAACATGGTGTACAATAAAGAAGACAAAGTGCTAGACTACATTTCACTTGATGCGCAGTTGGGGCCTTGTGTGACTCTGTGTGTGTGTGTGTGTGTGTGTGTGTGTGTGTGTGTGTGTGCTGTGTGTGACTCTGTGTGTGTGTGTTGTGTGTGTTGTGTGTGTGTTGTGTGTGTGTTGTGTGTGACTCTGTGTGTGTGTGTTGTGTGTGTGTGTTGTGTGTGTGTTGTGTGTGACTCTGTGTGTGTGTGTGTTGTGTGTGACTCTGTGTGTGTGTGTGTTGTGTGTGACTCTGTGTGTGTGTGTGTGTTGTGTGTGACTGTGTGTGTGTGTGTGTGTGTGTGTGTGCACAGAACAGAGGTCAATCTATTGTTATTCAGGAGCCATGTACATTGTTTTATTAGCACCAGAGCTCTCCCTAGGACCTAGGACTTACAAGGTAGGCTAGGCTGGTCCCAGCCCCAGGTCCTGCCTTTTGCGTCTCCAGCATGAAGCCCACTCCTCCACACCTGATTGTGTTTGCATGAGAACATGCCAAACAGAACTCAGATCTCTATGCTTACGTTTCTGTAGCCCCTTGGATGTTTTATTTTACAGTGTTGACAATGTGTGAGCCTCTTTGACCAGTCATGTATAAGCTCATGAGAAACACCACATGCATTATAGCTGACATTTGGATATACATACTGGATCTGTAGCTCTGCAATGGATTTTCTCAGTCGTCTAGAAACATCACAAATGATTTTACCATGTATATTTATTTTCTGGTCTCTGTCAGAATAACCTGCTATTCAGTGAGCCAAGTATGTGAATTTAGTGACAAATTAAAGTATTTTGATGGTATGTAATACAAAATAAAATAAGAAATGTTAAAATGGGAGTATTCCTCTAAAACTTGTATAGGTTTTCCTGTGTTATCTGCCTCTTTTTATATGGTGTATTAAAATTGGAAATAAAAATGGAATAGCACCTCTCTCAACTATACTAATCCTAGGAGCTGATACATTCAAAATCAGATATATATGATATATCTACTCACCTGTATCCTTTTCCATAGATGTTAACAAAATAATATATCAAATGATAACATAATTTATTACAATAAGTCAATTTATAGTCTCATGTTAGTCCTTTGTCTGCTAAAGAAAACCTCAAAAGAATCTTTTCAGTGAAGAAAATTATATACTTCACTCTTTCAGTAATACTTTGTCATTTGATGTGTAATGATTGTACATATTTATGAGGTACAATATGATAACCAGATCCATAATTACAATGTATGATGATAAATCAGGATAATAGGCATTTCCATCTCACTGAACATTTGTCATTACTTTGTATTTAAAACAGAATTTTGTCTGTCTAGGCTTTTTACAGAATATTTAGGAAATCATTGTAAACTACAGTTCCTTTCAGTGATGCTGAACACTGAATTTATCATCCCTTATATCCCTATAATTTGATAGGAGAAAGTCAACCCTGTCAGATCTTCCCTACACACTTCCTTACCCACAGTGAGTACCCTTCTATGGATTCTTGAGCTCTCTACCCACAAAGAATCATGTGGAAGTGGATCTTTCTACTATAATTTCAGTTTCAGAATAATAGCCTGCCTAGATAACATGAGAGTATTGTTAACATTAAGTGTAGAACTATGTTTTACAAAAGATAAAAATCACCATTGAGCCAACAGTAAGTCATAGAGGCATGGGGGTATTTAAAGGACAAGTCATCAATGCGACAGGCATGTGAGAGCCAGTGAATTCTACTGTTAGAGGTCATTATGCCAGTGGGTGGAAATCAGGGTCTGCTTCCATAAGAGAAAATACAGGAAGAATGAAAGATATTGAATTCTGTGTCACCTTTCTTTAAACTGTGGTCAGTTGTTTATATCACAAAAACACATTGTTTTGGCCTTTTAACTTGAACTCACAGAGTGAAAGATATGTGGATGGGTGTTAGAGGAAAGAGTCATGTTTCTTGAGGATTTAGTAGTTGTCTTGTTGCTGGACTAGAGCTTGACTTAATCGTTATTTAGTTTCTCCCATCGTCACATTCCTTCATTTTGACTCTATGACAAGACAAAGTGAATTTGCTTTAAATGTCTAATGCATTTTGCATGCTAAAATTCTAGAATCATATTTATAAACAAGTACAGATTTCCAATATTATCCTCAAATAGAATTTGAAAATGAATATGTTGGAGTTTCAGCTTACTTTTTCCACGTGGCACACATTTAGCTTTTTACTTTTCTATTTTTATGTGAATTTAATTCCATTACAACATAGTAGTGATTTGATTACCACATGAACTTGAAAATATTGGAATATGCTGTATCCAATCAGAGCTCTATGTAAGTAAGCATTTATTAGCCAAGCTTGCATTTTTATTTCTTCTAAGAACAGTGTTTAAGGTCAGAAGACAAGCTTTGCTGAAAAGATAAATGACATTTGAGAATGGGGAGGGTAAGTGGTCTGATAATGCACAGCAGGAAGTTATGAGAGACCAGTGTTAACAATAACCTTGTAAATGGTGGAAAGTAAAAGTAATGAAACAATTTGATCACTTACCTGTCAATCAAGGTAGAAGTCATCAGGCAGGGCTTGTAGAGAGCTCATTTACTTTTATTTCATAAACACACACACACACACACACACACACACACACACACACACACACACTAGAATTGTCTCAAAGAGGCTCTAGGTCATTTTTTTTTAAGTTTTTAATCTTCTGACAGTTCTCATATCCTTCCTAAAATGAATGGGTTCCTGTCGACTGTAATTGAACCTAATTTTAAATCCTGTCTTTGGATTTAACTATTGCTCAGGGTTTTCAGTATTTACTCTTTGTAATGAAGCAAAAAAATCAAATAAAGTAGACTTCTTTTCTGGTGCTTATTAATACAAACCTTGCTGCCCCAAAGTGGTTTATGGGACACTTAGTTGAAACCATCTTAGGTAAAATACATCTAAAAGACAACACAGGCATATATCACTGTATTTTCATTTCTGACTGCCAACAGAAATCAGAGCCAACACTGTCCCCTGTTTGATTATTCTATTATGGACAGAATTAGTGATGCTGGGGACATACATGCTGATTTAGTGTTGTGCTGATGAAACCATTCAGGTCATATGATGTGTCATTTTTCACTTCTGCCTTATCAAGGTGTTTCAGCTGTGCCCAAACCAGCTCTGGTAATTGCTTTAGATGCTTGTGGCAAAGTTATGTCAATGTCAGTCCCTAAATGACTTTTGACTGTTTCATGTCAGATGTTCTCTCCAAAGAAAAAGCGGGTAGGGCAGTTTTCATTCCTGGGTATATGTTTTACTTAGAAGTCTAAATAGACAGACTCTGTTTGGTTCTCCAAGTCACAGATGAAATGCAAATGCTGGTACTTTATGCTTTTAAATGAAAATGAGTTCCGAATTTCCTTAAGTTGTAGCCCTTTATATGGAGAGCTTTCTTTCCTTGAACAGAGGGCCCCTGAAATGACTCCATTAAGCTGTTCATTCAAATAGATCCATGATGCATTCTAGATCAAGAGAACAGAATGAACAAGTGCTGGCAGACGAGGAGAAGTAGAAATAGAATGAGAGAATCTGGAAATCTCACAGAGAAGTTGATGTTGAGGAAGGGTGAGATGCAGGGAAGATAGGATGGAGTATTTTGGCTTAAAGAGGGTTTAGTACACAAATAGAAGTTTCTTCTGAGTGTTAGACATCAGGTGAGACCATGCTTCCAGGGAGATCTTCATTGTGTTTATGGCCAAATGCATCAGTGCTATGAAAAAGAAGGTGTAGGAAAGTTAGTGGCGGGGGTGGGGGGTGGGCGTCACCATGGTTTTGAGATGAGAAATGAGACAAAGCCTTAATCAATTCAGTTACACATGCTAAGGCATTGCGTAAATTATGTCTTTTCACACCAGCATACTCATTTGATTTAAAATTTCTACTTTCTTTTTTTTATTAGATATTTTTATTTATTTTACATACCAACCAGTTTTCCCTCCCTTCTCTTCTCCAGTTCCCTCCCTGCACCTCCCTTCTACCTGCTGCCCTGCCCATCTACTCTGCCTCTGTCTCCATTCAGAAAGGGTAAGGCCCTCCCATGGGAGTCAACAAAGTCTGGCATATCAAGTTGAGGCAGGACAAAGCTCCTCTCTCCTTTATCAAGGCTGAAGAGGCATCCCACCATTGGGAATTGGTTCCAAAAAGCCAGCTCATCAGCCAGCAACAGGTCCTAGTCACACTTCAGGAGAACCACAAACACACCAAGTTACTCAACTGTCATCCACATGCAGAGGGTCAAGATTGGTACCATGCAGACTCCCCAGCTGTCAGTCTAAAGTCCTTGATCTCCCATTAGCTCAGGAAAGCTGTCTCTGTAGTTTTTTCCCATTATGACCTTGACCCCCCTTGCTTATACAATCCCTCCTCCCTCTCTTCAACTGGACTCCAGGAGTGTTGCCTAGTGCTTGGCTGTGGATCTCTACATCTGCTTCCATCAGTTACTGGATGAAGGTTCCATGATGACAATTAGGGTAGTCACCAATCTGATGACAGGAGAAGGCCAATTCAGGCACCCTCTCCACTATTGCTAGAAGTCTTAGCCAGCATCATCCTTGTGGATTCCTGGGAGTTTCCCTGGCACTAAGTTTCTCCCTAACCCCATAATGGCTCCCTCTATCAAGATATCTCTTTCATCGCTCTCTCTCTGTCTCTCCCCCAACATGACCATCCCTATGCCTCATGTTCCCATTCTCCACCCCCTCTCCTCTACCCCTTCCCCAGCTCCCAATCTGCCCAGAAGATCCCATCTATTTCCCCTTCCCAGGGTAATCCATGTATACCTCTTAAGGTCCTCCATGTTACCTAGCCTATCTGGAGCTATGGACAGTAGCTTTGCATCTAATATCCACTTATGTGTGAGTACACACCGCGTTTGTCTTTCTGGGTCTGGATTACCTCATTCAGGATGACTTTTTCTAGTTCCATCCATTTTACTGAAAATTTCATGATGTCATTGTTTTTTTCAGCAGAGTAATACTCCATTGTGTAAGTATACCACATTTTCATTATCCATTTTTCAGTTGAGGTATATCTAGTTTTTTTTTTCCAGGTTCTGGCTATAACAAATATTGCTGCTATGAATATAGTTGAGCAAGTGTCCTTGTGGTATGATTGAGAATCCTTTGGGTATATGCCCAAGAGTGGTATCATTGAATCTTATGGTAGATTGATTTTCAGTTTTCTGTGAAACCACCATACTGATTTTCAAAGTGGCTGTACAAGTTTGCACTCCCACCAGCAGTGGAGGAGTGTTCCCCTTACTCCACAACCTCTCCAACATAAGCTCCCATTACCATTTTTGATCTTAGCAATTCTGACAGGTGTAAGATGGTATCTCAGAGTCATTCTGATTTGCGTTTCCCTGATGGTTAAAGATGTTGAACAATTCTCTAAGTGTATCTCAGGCATTTAAGATTCTTTTGTTGAAAATTCTCTTTTTAAATCTGTACCTCTTTTTTACATTGGATTATTTGATATTTTAATGTCTGGCTTCTTGAGTTCTTTATATATTTTGGAGATCAGCCCTTTGTTAGATATGGGGTTGGTGAAGAATTTTTTCCATTCTGTAGATTGCTGTTTTGTCTTATTGACAGTATCCTTTGCCTTCCAGAAGCTTTTCAATTTCAAGAGGTCCTATTTATTAATTGCCGATCTCAGTGTCTGTGCTACTGGTATTATATTCAGGAAGTAGTCTCTTTTGCTAATGTATTCAAGGCTACTTCCCATTTTCTCTTCTATCAGGTTCAGGGTAACTGGATTTAAATTGAGATCTTTGATCCCCTTGGACTTGAGTTTTGGGCAGGGCAATAGATATGGATCTATTTGCATTCGTCTACATGTTGCCATCGAGTTATGCCAAGACTATTTGTTGAAGATGCTTTCTTTTTTCCATTATACAGTTTTAGCTTCTTTGTCAAAAATCAAGTGCTCATAGGTGTGTGGATTAATGTCAGGGTCTTCAGTTCATTTCCATTGGTCCATATGTTGGTTTTTATGCCAATACCAAGCTGTTTTTATACTATAGCTCTATAGTACAGTGTGAAGTCAGGGATGGTGATACCTCCAGAACTTCCTTTATTGTACAGGATTATTTTAACTATTGTGGGATTTTTTGGTTTTTCCATATGAAGTTGAGTTTTGTTCTTTTGATGTCTTTGAAGAATTGTGTTGGGATTTTGATGGGGATTGCATTGAATCTATAGATTGCTTTTGGTAAGATTGGTATTTTTACTATGTTAATCCTGCCTATCCAAGAGCATGGGAGATCTTTCCATTTTGTGATATCTTCCTCAATTTCTTTTTTCAAGGACTTAAAGTTCTTGTCATATAGGTCTTGCACTTGTTTGCTTAGAGTAATTGCAAGATATTTTATATTATTTGTGGCTATTGTAAATGGTGTTGTTTCTCTTATTTCTTTCTCAGCCTGTTTATCATTTGTATATAGGGGGATTATTGACTTTTTTTTAGTTAATCTTGTATCCTGCCATATTACTAAAGGTGTTTATTAGCTGTAGGAGTTCCCTGGTAGAATTTTTGAGATCACTTATGTATACTATCATATTATCTGCAAATAGGCAAAGTTGACTTCTTCCTTTCCAATTTGTATCCCTTGATCTCTTTTTGTTGTCTTATTGCTCTAGCTAGAAATTCAAGTACTATATTGAATAGATAGGAAGAAATTGGACAGCCTTGTCTTGTTCCAGATTTTAGTGGAATCTCTTTGAGTTTCTCTCCATTTAGTTTGATTTTGGCTGTTGGCTTGCTGTCTAATGCCTTTATTGTGTTTAGGTATGTTCCTTGTTTCCCTGATCTCTCTAAGACTTTTATCATAAAGGGATGTTGGATTTTGTCGAAGGTTTTTTCAGCATCTAATGAGATGATCATGTGGTTCTTTTTCTTTCAGTTTGTTTATGTGGTCTATTACATTGACAGACTTTCGTATGTTTAACCATCCTTGCAACTCTGGGATGAAGCCTACTTGATCATGGTGAATGATTCTTTTTTATGTGTCTTTGGATTCGACTTGCCAATATTTTACTGAGTATTTTTGCATCAATGTTCATGAGGGGGATTGGTCTGTAATTCTCTTTTGTAGTTGCGTCTTTGTGTGCTTTGGGTATCCGGGTAGCTGTAGCCTAATAAAAAAGTTAGCAATGTTCCTTCTGTTTCTATTGTGCAGAACAATTTGAGGAGTGTTGTTATTAGCTCTTCTTTGAAATTCTGGTAGAATTCTGCTCTGAAATCAACTGGCCCTGTTTTTGTTGTTGTTGTTTGTTTGTTTTTTAAATTTTTATTTATTTTTTATTTTTGGATGGGAGACTTTTTAATGATCACTTCTATTTCCTTAGGGGTTACAAGTCTATTGATATTGTTTATCTTGTCTTGATTTAATTTAGGTATACAGTACATATCCAGAAATTTGTCCATTTCTTTTAGATTTTCTAATTTTATAAGGTAGGATTATTTCTATAAAACCAATCAATTTGTTAAATAAATTTTTTAACTGTAAATGGCTCATAGAATAGAGTAGATAATGTTGATATAGCCCAATGTACTTCTGTTAATATTTAAATTAAATTTCATACTTTATTAATTTATATGGTTCAAAACTTTAAAATAAATACTAAAACTTATAAAAGAAGTATCTTTCCTACTTCTGCTTCATACTTTCCTAGTTCTTATAGTAACTCCAGCTACGACTTCCAAAAAGATAACTCTTCTGTTTAAGTATGCTTTAGGTGTCATTATAGACATACCAATATGAAGGTCTATCTGTATTCTGGGCTCTTCCATTATGTTTGGATTTTATACAAATGATATACAAGCTTTAATCTCTCACTCCTCACTTTTTCTCTCACTTTAGCGTTAGGGAGCTTTTCTGGTAAGTCCATGGAAAACCTTGCTCTTGCTTGCACACACCGAGCCATTTAGTTCATGAGTAAATCACCAACTTCTTTATTTATCTGAGAACAATGCAGAATTGAAGATTGACAGTAATTGCTCTTACATACAATGCTATGTATGTGTGGCTATAGTTATAGTAGAAATTTGAGGTGTGTTTTACATATTATAGCTCTTAAAACTAGCCGTTTTCTTGAAGGATACTTATACTATCTAACTCTAACTGAATTAGGACTGTATCTGATAGACAGTCTAACATTTTTCCTTATGACTAGTACTAGTGTATCTAGTGACAATTCCATACAGATAACTGTAAGCAAACAGACATTGCTCCCTTTCCCGCCGAGCTCAGGAGCTCCTATATAGATTTCCTGGTCATCTGCTCTCTGTCCTTGCCAATTCCTTTATGCTTACCTACAACCTTTAGGAAGTTCTGCCCTATAGCTGTCAACATTCTGACCTAATGATATCACCCTATTAACCTCGATGTCCCACACATGAAATTGAATGCCAAACAAAGCTCGATGGTGAAGCTCTCTACACCTTCTGGGAGGTTTCTGAATTGCTAAACATGTCAGAAAGAAGACAGACTACCTACATGGGCCTGGCCTGGACTCCTGCTCTACTTATTATCCAAAAGAAGGACATCTGCATGTTCACTTTCTTTATCCTTCTTGCTGTATTCAGATAAATGACTGCTGAAGACCTCAGATCTGGTAAAGGCTTCTGCATTCCTAAAATGCTCCGCAGTGAGCATATATGGTCTACAGTTTTCCCATAGTGAAGAAAAAAAGTCACTCATTCTGTACTCACTGTTTCAGAGCATGGAGATGGAGTGGGTAGTGTCTGCATGGATAGATATATGTTAATTAGAAGATTTTATAAATTCTATGCATCATGCAGCTCCCCTTTGTTAAATGGAGCCCGGAGAACATGTCCTTTTAGCTGTAGATAAATACTTGATTCGGTCTAGTGTACTGTGGGCCAGTAATGGTGAATGGAGAAGTTTAAATCCATCAAGAGAAAATGATAACCAGTAGGGCATGGAGTGATAGGCACTTTTAAGCTGATTTATGGGCATCTGATGTGACTAACTGTGGTCAATCCTGAGAAAGTGGAAAATTTGCTACTGAATCTGTATCTAGACATGCTGAGAACAGTGAGCATTCATTTTTAGAATTATGCCACTATCTTACTGGCTCATGTTGGCTTTAACCTGGATTATCTCCAAAGGTCATCTTGTTATCTAGACACATGGGTGTGGAAACTGGAAGAGACAGAAAGTTCTTCATGGCTTTATGCACACTTCTAGGATTCTATCACTAAGGGCTTGGCCAGTCAGGAACCTGCAAGTTCTTATGTTCTTTCTAAATAGTTGACATTTCCTTTACCTTAGCAACTTGTTGCTTGACCAAAGCTGTTACTAAGATGGATGGGCATTTAGTGACTCAAAAATATTCACAGAATTATTCATTCTGTATAATTTAATGGGAGAAGTACTATGAGTAAGGAAAAATCACAGGAGCTGACAGTTTCCACAAACATATGTCCACACAGATAACTATTATAAAAGGTCAAAGATGTGATTTGTGGCTGCATTACAGGCACTACAAGGAATAGAATGAAGCTTCTAGGTGACAGACAATGAGAAGTATCATGGAAAAAATATCATATGACTGACTGACTCAGTGTGCAGAAATTGAAAGGAGGCTATTATGAATTGACTTGGTATTTATATGAAATCAGCATGGTCAAAACACAGAAATGCAAATAGGTTAAGAATGCGACATTATCTGCCTATAGGGTATGTGCAGAGAAATCTTGTTAAAATTGGACCAATAAAGTGGCCCCTAATTCAATGGGACCTAAGTCTTTGTATCTGGCATCTTTATAGAGAATGGTAACACAGATACTGAGACAAGCATGGAAGGTGATATAAACAGATATGGTGAAGGTGGTTTTCTAGGAGCCAAGCTGAGAGGTCTGGCATGGGTTGTTGCCTTCCTTAGAAGGAGCCAAACCTGCTGACACCTTTGTTTAAACTTCTAGCTCCCTGTGTGTCGAAGTAATATGTTTCTATTGTTTGAGCCATCCAACTTGGGGGACTTAGCCATGGTGGTTCTACTAAACTAAGACAGTGGCCTATTAAGCAGAAGGAATCATCAAATAATCTGACAGTAGTTAGAGGGATGTGGTCAGAATGTGCAATTCCTAAAGGAATAGAAAATGTGACAGAAAGGGGAGGTGAATAATGTTGGGGAGGGCCTTTCAAGGCCATGTTGTTGACCTAGGGGTGTGAATCTATGAACAAGACATCTCAAATGACAGTAATGATACTCAGGTGGTCCATATGGTCACATGAAGAAGCAACTCTGAACTGAAGACAAGTCATCTAGTCTTTTCCAATGCTTCAGATCTTGTTTTATGGCGTCAAAATCTGAGAGGATCAGTACCTTCAAACATTCCTTATATATGTGTGTCTACCCTCTTTTTGAGTTTTACAGTAGGTAACAGGAATCCGTTAAAAGTTTTACTCGGTGTTGTGACAAATAAGAGCTGTGCTTGAGGGTGCTTGTTTGGATAGGAGGGGACCCAGACTAGTAAGTCACTGGGAAGCAGTTGGCAAAATTCAGTTAAGAAATCCTGAGGTTTAGAGATGTGACTCAGTGCTGTGCTCAAGGGAGCTGAGGGTGGAGAGGGAGAGAAGGGGAAGGAGCGGTCAGGGAGGAGAGGGAAAGGAGACACGCTGGCTTTGAGTTAGGACAAATGCAGTGTATGATAGGGGAATGGCTGTCTTTTCTCCGCATAACTTTTAAAATGAACTTCCTTCTGTGTGTGTTTGTTTGTGTTTTCAAATAACAACATCAATTACATCCTATACAGTATATTAAATATTCTAAACTTTGAGTTGTCAGTTCATCACAATGGTTATTTTCATTGGCTCACAATTGAAATCAAGAATAACGTGTCCATGTGAGAGTGGAGCATCATTCCTTTAGTTTTCTCTTAATTGAAACTCCAGTAAATCTTTCTGGTTCCTCAAAAAATAATAAAAAGAAGATTAAAAGAGTCAGAACAAGATGACCAAAGAGAAACCCAACTACATTTCTACTGTGTGGCAATATTGTAATTCCAGAAACCAAGTTTTTCATAAAACTAAAGGTAATTTAGTTACTGACATTCCAATGGTTAATTTTCAAGCTGCATATTTTATGAATACATATAGGATATTTTGTAGATTAGAGCTTTTTTGTTTGAAAATATATGAATTTTCTACTGCCATGCAATTTAATAGCAAAACCTGGGGATTTTGTGTACAGGTTTCTGAATACTTGTCAAACTGATTAAGGAAGATATGGGAAGAGCCATCAATAAAAACTGGAGGCAATAATACAGAGAAATCAATTTGGATGTCCTATGATATTAAATAAAACTTCATTATATTATGTGAGTCAGAGAGCCAAAACCATGTATCTTCATGTGTTACCTACAGTGGTAAAACATGTCTGAGAAATCGATGAAAAATTGATATTTGGTTATTTATCATGGCAATTTCAATGCTTCCTCTGAGGATTTAAAGAAAGCAATCCATTTTAAATGTATTTCATAGGCAAGGGATACTCCCCCTATGATCTGATATTGAGAATTGCAGTGAAGGTCTAAATTTTCTTTAGCTTTTACTATCACCCGAAGAGATACTGATGGTCTGTGCTGCTGGCCAGATTGTTTATTGTCTTTATCCGTTGATATATGCTACAGGTTTCATTGATTTTTAGCTGTGTTATGCCTGCAAGATTCATTTTTCTATTTTCTTTGACTTTAACTTTTAGTATCTTTTTTCGACAGCCACTTAATTGTATTGATTTTTTTTTCTAGGCCAGTTATAATTTAGAAAAGAACATTTTAGTGTATTTTGTTTAGAAAATATTGGCCTCAGTGGCTTACAACTAGCAATATTCTGAAGAGCTGAGCCACAAATACCACTAATTCACTGGCAGACTACTGCGGTCATGGGAAGACAGTAATAAAAGGGGTGTTGTAAACTTACTGTCCTCAGAGGCTTTCCCTGGGAGACAGATTGACAAGCTGACAATGGGTCTGCAAGCCAGTTTATGGGACAGTGTCTTCAGGTGCAGAAGTAAGGGAGGTGAGGTGCAGAAAGAGAAGTTAAACTGTAATCTTGTACAGACAATAGTCCCAACTGATTCTAATGTCTCATCCAGCGTGGAACACAATGAATCCCACTAGGACACTGTCTTAGGTTCCCACTTTCTCTTTTTTACAGTCTAGGATCCCAACCCATGCAATGGTACCACTTACAATAGGTGGGATTTCCTACTTCAGTAAACCTAATAGAGACATTATCCCACAGTCATGCCCATAAGCCATTCTCCCAAGTGACCCCAGATGTCATCATGTTGACAGCTGAGCTTAATCATCTATTCTTTAACAGTGACTGCTTCCTGTTGAGGTGTGATTGATTTGAATGTTCTGATGAAAGATTTCACCTGGAATTCCTGCAGCCAAGACAAATCAAACCTTCAGTACTGAAGGAGAAATAGAGGTAATTCACAGTGTCCCTTTGCCCAAGGTTGTAGAAAATCAGTTTTCCAAGGAAAGTTGTCAATTTCATGCATTAGGTATTCCTTCATCTTTCAAATATTTGATATGTAGAACTCTGCATTTGTTATCTATAAATTGCCTCTTAAAATGGATCATCATTCAACAAGAGAAGAACTAATCTAGATAGACAGTAAGCGCTTAAGTGTGGTCTAACTCATAAAAGTCACATCAGTAATTGGTTCATAGACATGTATTGTGACTATTACCTATGAAAGCAGTCATTATAATGTTGCAAGTAGAAAGTCTGGCTTTGCTCATTTCAAGGCACAGAAAGATTATAAATTTTATACTAAGTAAACATGGGAACTATTTCATACTTCTGACTTAATATTAAATACATTTTCCAAGTTATTCTTATCAAACAGATTTATACTGCCTTATGATGCTGCATTTTCTCTTCAGGCATAAGAATCTTTGACAGTGATGCCTCACTTTATTTTGGATTTCATTTATATTTGAGAATCACCTTTGACTATATAGTGAGTTCAATACATCCATCTTTGATTGATGCTCATAGTGCAATGACCTTGTGCACTCCACCCAGCATTCACTCAGACACACTTTACTGTCCACCTTCCATTCTGCTGCTAAGGTATCTCCAGGCCTTTTGCTATAGCGCCCACCTGAATGTCAATAAACAGCAGCCGAAGCAAGTGTTTGTGTTTGTTTGTGTGTGTGTGTGTGTGTGTGTGTGTGTGAACATCCACAAAAAGGCTCAAATACTGTACTTACATGTTCTTTAAATTATTATACTTATTTTTAGCTACTATATATATATCCTACCTTGAAGGACTATTCATATACATAGGCATTTATGTTACAATCTTAAGAAAATTCTGTCTTATTTGTAGAAGAATGTTTTTATATATCTTGGGAAATTGATTATTACCCACCACAACTTCATAGATTTTTATTAAGATTATAATAGTTGATATTTTCTGATGACTCAGATAGTATAGAGATAGCAAAGAAGAAAACTGAAAATATGTCTGTTCTTGATGCCTCCAGGTTAATTGGGAGGCTTCGTTGCCTTCTAAATTGCCAGGCCTTAGAAGGGCGACTTACAGTTAGTTGGCAGCTTCTAAATATGTATGGACTTTAGGCAAAGTTGGTCCTGATCTGGCCAAGAGGACACATGGGTATAATCCCAATACCAGGGAGGTATCCACAGGAGGCTCACTCCAAGTTTGAGGTCAGCCTAGTCTACATAGTGATTGCTAGGCCATTCAGGGATTCATATCATGATCCGGTCTCAAATAAAATGAATAAAATAGTTAATAAACATTGTTTTAGAATAAAAAGGAACTGTTTTGATGTTATACCAGGAATCAAACTTGAAACATGTATCAATTAGGAAATACTGAAGATCCTTGAATTTAAGGAGCCATAGATGTTAGAGCCACATGTTAGAACGTAGAGAAATAAATATATTATCATTTCTCCCATTCAAAAAAAAGATATGAAAGGATAGTAAATACAAGGCCTGGTAGTGCATACTTTTAATCACTGCACTCAAGGTGCTGCTCTTGCTCAGCCAGGGCTGCATAGTGGGGTTAAGCTAGCCTGGCACACATAGGGAAAGCCTGGCTGAAAAGACAGAGAACACAGGAAAGGAGGGAGGGAGGAAGGAAGGGAAGGAAGCAAGCAAGCAAGGAAGGAAGAACAGTCTTTTAGAATGTCAGTCATCAATTTGTCTTCATTAAAAATGAGTCATATAATCTAATAATAAATAGTAAATACTTTGAAATTGATTTATAATAAAAATCTTATCCTTTACTACTACTACTACTGCTAATAATAAGAATAAGAATATTAAAATTATTATCTTCTAAGTCTCTCCTGCTTACACAAATGTAATAAAGTGAACTATCGTAATGGCAAAGCTCTCTTTTCTCTGTGGGTCTGAATCAAATTGAGTATCAGTTTTTAAGCAGTCTGTTGATAGACAACAAAAAAATCCTCAGTGCAAAGTGCTCCAGGAAGCCCTGCATGGTGCCAAGAACACCTGAGTTCATTGGCTCCTAGCCTCCGTGTCAGTGAATTGTATCCTTGCAGCCTGGCTGGCACCATCTCGGGTCTCAGGCCCTGCACAACCAGGTCCAAATGCTGGAAGGGAGGGCATTTCTGTATTGCTGGTGACCTTCTCCATGTGGTGTGTGAGGCTTTGCTTGTTTGTTTTATATTTTTATTTTTAAGTTCATATTGGCAGGATATATAAAAAATGCCAGAAAATGTAAAGCTTAATGCCCGCCATTTAAAATTAATTATGAAGCACCTCATTTAACATGATAAACACATTTACTCTGTTTCACGTACTTGCAATTTTATTTTGAAATGTGGATGCTTCTCTGCCATGTGGCTCAATTACACAGACTCAAGTGCCAATGAGCTTGAAACTCCTGGGTTCACTTTCTGTTTGGTCGCATTAGTTTCTCACAGATAAAAATCCAAATAGATTATCTCACCTCCCATGTATTTTGCTGTTTTATTTTTAAATGGTATTTATGTAATTATTTGTGTGTGTGTGTGTGTGTGTGTGTGTGTGTGTGTGTGTGTGTGTGTACCAGCATGGGCTCATACATGCCCCTGCATCCATGCTGAGGTCAGAGACCAACTTTTTGCGGACTGGTTCTGTCCTTCCCCCTACTGGGTCACTGGGATTGAGCTCTAGCCATCATGCTTGGCTGTACATGCCTTCATCCACTGAGTTGCACTGAAGGCCTTACCTTGACATTCCATGTAGGGGTCACTTCACATTTTCTTAGGCATCTTCCACATGTCTCACTACCCAGAAAGAAGAGTTAGAAAACTTTTTTATAGCCGGGCGGTGGTGGTGCACGTCTTTAATCCCAGCACTCGGGAGGCAGAGCCAGGCAGATCTCTGTGAGTTCGAGGCCAGCCTGGACTACCAAGTGAGTCCCAGGAAAGGTGCAAAGCTACACAGAGAAACCCTGTCTCGAAAAACCAAAAAAAAAAAAAAAGAAAAAAGAAAAAAAAGAAAAAAAAAAAGAAAACTTTTTTATTTCCCTCCTTGACAGTGGAGCAATTTCTAACTACCGGGGTTAATTTACTTAATACAAGCTAGATATCTGCTGCCCTGGGTATTCTTTCTGATTTAAATACACTTTCTGATTTAAATACAGTCCTGCTCTCCTTCTCCTTCACTCCTACATACAAAACAGTCTAAAACCACAGTGATATTCAAATCCATTCAGCTCAGAAATGGTGGATTTGGGTTGATTTATCATTACTAACCAGCTACACTAGTTAGTTTTCCTTGTCATTATAACATAATCAACCCAAGAACAGACAACCTCAATTGAAGAATTGCCTTGATCAGGTTGACCTGTGTTCATGTTTGTGTGAGATTGTCTCTTGAGTAACGATTGATGTGAGAGAGCCCAACCCATTTTAAGGCTTACCTGGACAAATGATCTTGGATTTTGTATGAAAGACAATTGAACTTAAAACAGGCATAAAGGTAGAGGACAGCAGTCCTACTCCATGGTTTCTGCTTCGAGTTTGTGTCCTAAATCCCTTCTCTGACTTCCCTTTGATGATTGTGACCTGGAAGTGCAAGCTGAAACAAACCCTGTTCACCCTATTAGGTTTTGGTCATGGTGTTTATCAAGGCAACAAAAAATCAAACACCAGCTAATTCGAACAGCCATTTATAAGTCTATGTGCTTTTCAGATCTCCCTGTAGATAAAAAAAAAATTTGTGTTGCACGTAAATTTACTTATATATGAGATTTTAAAATGGTTAGCATCACAATCTTTGTCTATGAGGAACAGTAAGATTAAAAGATAAAACTTTTACCATGAAAATGGTTAATAGCTATATCAACATACTAAATAAAATTAGGAAGCAGACTCCTTCCCTTTTAAATTCATTTGAACTGATACAGAAAGCATATTAATATTACATTTTAAGTCTTGTAACATTAGACTAGGTTAAACATTAAAATAAATGTTTTTAATTGGCTACCAATCTTTTTTCCCTTCTAATTTATTATTTTCTCACAGTATTACAACTATTTCCTTATTAATTTATACTGATCACCTCTGAACCTGCCATCCTGTGTTTCTCCTCCTTATCCTGGTCTGTGTGGTGCTAATTCAAGGCATGAGGGAATGTTATATATAAGAAAGTTCCTGGTATCTTTGGTTGACTTGGGCTTAAATCAGTTCTTCTCACCCTTCCTAATGCTGTGATCCTTCAATACAGTTTTTCATGTTGTGTTGAACTCGACCATAACATTATTTTCATTGCTACTTCATAACTGTAATTTTCCTACTCTTGTGAATTATAAGGTAACTATCTGATAATCAGGATATCTGATATGCAGCCACTGTGAAAGGGTTGTCCAACCACAAAAGAGTTTGCAACCCACAGGTTGAGAACCACTGGCTTCAACGGATCTTGAAAGCGTTGCGCCAAGTGAAGCAAGGAAGATATTAAAAGACAAAATGCATTACCCCTTTCATGGAAGACACCAAGAATGGGGAAATACATTGTAACAGAACATAGAATAGAATGAGTGTGTCATGTGCTGGGGGAAGAGTAAAATGGGGAATTCAAAGTTTACACACACAGTTTACACACACAGTGTGGGGACAAAGTAATCCTGGGAAAGTATACTTCATGTGAATGTATCTAGTATTATTGAATTTGGCAATTAAAATGGCCAATATAGCAAAGTTCATGTTTTCTGTATTTCATGATAGTATTTTTAGACACAGTATTGTGTTGATTTGTTTGCCATTATACAGTGTCTGTGTTTGGTGCCATGAAGATTAGCCCATCTTTGTTTCTATTCTACTTTGAACTATGTTTTCAAATATCATGTTAGCTGTAAGGGCCTATCATCTCTCCATCTGTTTTTCTGTCTCTATCTATCTTTCTTTTTAAAGCCAACCTTTCTCAATATAAAAAAGCAGTAAATTATTGTATTTCTATTCAGTGGAAAAAAATTGTGATTACAGAAAACAAGAGATTAAAATAATACATTATAGATTATTGAAATAATTCATTAAAAGTAATTTGTTAAATTGGCCTTGAGTGATGTAAGAGGCTTCAATTCTTAGATAAGATTTTTCTCATCAAACAACTCAAAGCCGAGTTATGAAGGAGAATCTAGTTCGAGTCACATATATATGTGAGGAAATCTGACATGAATGCACACTGAGGAATATCAGTCTGATTAGGTAGAATCAAGTATGAGGAGCAAAGGGGCACAAAAGTCAGACTTCAATAAACATCCTGGGAAAGACACTGGGAGCTAGACTCAGAAGAGGTCGAGGGGCGCTGAGAAGTGAGCTCCAGGCCTGTTTCACATTCTCCTCCATATCCAGGTCCGAGCTCACACATAAGCCGTAACGATGATTACCTGTGAATCTGATGTGTTTGTTTTGCTTTCCCCTCTGATGAAAGAGTCCCCATTTCCCTCATTCTCATGTGGTGTTTGTGTGGTTTTCTCTTTTTAAATCCCCCTTAATCATTTCTGGAACCATAAGTGATATTGACGACAAATACTTTTAGCTGTCATCTAGGTTTGCCTTGATGCAGTGGCTTGCTGCCCTGTCATTCAAAGGAGGCTTTGTGAGTATTAAAAACGCTGCTTGGAAGAATGCTAACCAGCTCTGTTTCAATGGCAGTGACTGACTCTTTTTCCTGAGTAACGTGGCCATTTAATTTCTTTTAAATCATAATTCCTGTTTTTGATATTACGTCTTTTCTAACCAATTGTTCATAAATGAATGTTTGCTTCCAGTAAGATTAAGGCAGCCTTATTTTGTAATGCCATGGTTTATCTGCTCTTACAATAATGTCAGAATTCAAGGTTGACTTTAGGGGAGAGACTCAGTGCCAACCTCCTTGCTTTTATCTCCTGGGCTTAAGAGGGGATTGTTTCAAAGATGTACATGCAAATATTTCTTACTAGTGATTTTACTATCCAGTCCCTAAGCTAAAAATAAGAAACAGTTGTCACTTGTTTGATGTGTGTTTGAAAACACCTATGTATGTAGTAAATGGTAATAATAGATGTTATAAATGGAATACATGGTAACTGGTAATAATAGATGTTATAAACGAAATACATGTTATATATTCACTCGAATACCGGAGGCTTAAATTTGATATCCCATTGACAGTTTTTCCTAATATTTATTTTCCAGATCACTATTTAAAATTTAAGGTGGCCTGCATGGGTTTCCCTAAGATTTACACTAGGACCTTAGCATGTAGGTAATATTCCATGTTAAGAGATATACACTTAGCAATATTCTCACCTATGATTTCAGGTGTACACCACACTTGTCCTGTGTAATTCTTTTTTGTAATTACTTCATGTTTGTATTTATTCTTTGATAAGTTCATATAATAAATTTTTATTATATTCTTTCCTATCTCCAAAGGCCTATTAGATCCTTCCTACCCTCCCTGTCCACCCCACTTCATGTTCTTTCTTCCTCTTAAAAGGTAGTGGAGTCCATGTTGTGTTTGCCAACTACATTTGTGCATGAGAACTGCCCTGGAGTGTGACTGATATAACCAGTATCACTCAACTGAAGAAAGCTGATGTTCCCTTCCCCAAAGCCATCTGTTGTGAATAGTGTCTTGGGCAGGGGTGAGACTTTTTCCCATTTCTGTGTTGGGATTTTGACCGGCTTGCAATCTTACAGGTTGTGCAGTGTCAGTCTCTGTGAGTTCCTGTGTGTGTCTTCCCTACTGTGTCTGGAATGTGCTGCTGTGGGAACATCACTGAAGTCAGCTACTTCTGGCTGTTGCAGTCTTTCTGCCTCTCTCCATACCATAGATCCCCAGATCTTGAGGGGTGTTGCTGTGATATAAACGTGTCATTTAGGGCTGAGCTCCCAGAAGTATCTCATTCAGGATCTGAAAATTGTTCAGTTCTGGGTCTCTGAGTACTCACCATCTACTTCAAGAACAGTCTTTTCTGATGAGGGTTTAGTAATAGCAATAGGACAATAGGAGTCAGTTTAACAGTATGTCCATTCGTAGTATGATAGTGGTCAATTCTCCCCTAGGACCTATGACATGGTTAGCTATAGTTTCTTAGTCCAATAATTGTTCCAGGCACTAGTTTCATCCTGTGAAGCAAGACTTAAATCTAATCAAAATGTGGTTGATTATGACCATGATGTTTACGCCATGATTGCTCCAGTGGATGTTTCTTTTCGACAGGCCATTACTGTAGTGCATAGTGTTTGTAATTGGGTGAGACTGATGAGTACTTTCTCCTCTGGTAGAATGCATAGTACTTTCCTGCACTTCCTGTACTGCCAGCCAGTAAAACTGAAGTTTCCATTGAGTACTTCCTAAACTTTTCCATGTTCTATGACTTAAATGTGTAGCAAATTCGGCAATAGGGTCTTATCATCAAGTTGTGAAGAGTAGCCCATAGTATTGGTGATAGGGCTCTATCATTTGGCCAATGACTGAAAAAGATGTAGATCTGTGCTGGTAGTAGTACTGGTGGTTTTATTTTGTAGCATATGATGTCCGATTGGGCTATTGTTCCTTCCTATTACATTGTTACTCAATTTAAGTTCCTTTTATGTATATATATATATATATATATATATATATATATATATATATATATATACAAGCTTCTGTTGTAGTAAGTTTCTACATAATTTAATGTTTTCACCTAAATAACAGCCAAGACAATGGATCCCTGGCCTTTGTATTTTATGTAGAATATATAAAATAATTTCACAACAATTTTTCATGCTGAAATTTTTCAGCAATTGAAAAATTACTGAAAAATTATCGTTACATCTTTAGTGACCATTAAGATCTTGGCTTTTTTTTTTAAATCTTACTAATGCCAGACATCCTTTAACAGTAATCTAGTGGAAGGCTTTTCAGTAATGGCATATTGATTTTCCATGAACCATTTTTCAGAATCAAACTGCTATTACACATGGAAAATTTACCCTTTTCACCACATTTTTAAAAATCATCCTGAATGAATGTGAATACATCATACGATTCTTGAATGTACTCATATGAATCCAATGCCTTAGTTGTTGCTGTCTTAGGTAGGATTGAAAGTTTCTTTCAGTTCTACAATTAGCAGGTATTGTCTTGAAGGGAGGTGAGCAGAAATAATTATGTAATGTCAGTCAGAAACTTAAATTGCTCAGTAATATTAATTTAGAACATGGCATGCTATATTTTAGTGATAAACTAGTAATTATTTAACCAAATATGATTACTGAATAATTAGGAATTTGTGGATAATGAGGAAGTACTAAAATGTTTAGTACTTACTCTTCCCATTAGAATAAGATGTATTATAGAACAGTTCTGTAATTTCCAATTTAGTATTTGTATCTAATTATTATTCTTATAATTGTTATTAATGCAGAATACTTTAATTGCATTTTGGGGTTATACTCATAGATGTTAAGTAGTATGTGCAGCCACTCAGGTAATAAATGAATCTCCTAAAGAAAACTAAAGTATGTATGATAATAAAACCTTACAATATTTCTATTTTAGTAGTCTGTATTCCATCTCAGGGTGAGACTGTGCCCTGAAATTAAAGGTGCTAATATTCCATGTTAATTACATGAAACACACTTTGAAAATCTATTCCTGAATTTATTTTTTGTAACTTAAAATTTCGTTGAAGGAATGGTTTCAACTATTTTCCCATAAATCTAAGAAGCATTCAATAAACTTTGACTTGAGGTGTATTAAATTCATGAACATAATACTTGAAGATATGTATACTTCCGTTTTATTAGGTTATGGAATTGATTACTTAGCTACAGCAGGAAGGTAGATAAAGCACTTCATAGGGAATACTAGGGATAGTCTCATATTTAATCATTAATCAATATTAACTGTGAGATTATTTGAGGAATTCTTCGCTAACCCATCCATGAGTTATAATTGCATATATTTTAATATTCAAGGCTGGGGGTTAATGAAAATATTTGAGAGTGATGAGAGATAGTGAAATGTTGCCTTTCCCATCATGCAGCATATAATTAGTTTTCTTATTCCTTTCTCAAGTAAATGTGTAATAGGGAGACCTTCTTTGTTGTTCATTAACTGGTACATGGATCTGATGAAGCAGACATTTGAAAAATATTTTGTTTTTTGTTTGTTTTTGTTTTTAACCAAAAAATAAGGACATTACATCCATTACCTTTGTCATTTTCTATTTATTTGTGTAATAACTAACATGTAATATTACTTATTTTATATTTCTTTTAATTTCTTTCAGGAATTAGGTACATAAAACTACACCATCTTTTATTTCTCCTTAAAAGCAAAGTTACCTGAGCCTTTTTCTTTTGAGAGAGGATTTCTCTGTGTAGTTTTGGTGCCTGTCCTGAATCATGCTCTGTAGCCCAGGCTGGCCTCAAACTCACAGAGATCCACCTGGCTCTGCCTCCTGAGTGCTGGGATTAAAGGCATGTGCCACTGCAGCCCAGCTGAGCCTGTTTTAAAAAGCAAATTCATATAAGTGAAATTCTTTCTTTCCATAAGTTATATTGACAATGATGTTTTTTGGTATTGGTTTTGGTTTTTCTTGCTAAAGACTAGGTTGAGGTAAGGGGAAAGGCTGGTGTTAAGTAGCAGCATGGAGAAGTAGATAATGGTAGTCTCTGTCTCTTATGAGATGCTTGACATTTTGAAGCCTGAACACATATTCCAGGGATAATATATGTGAGAGTAAATTAATTCCTGGAAGAAAAGGCATTTCAATGAATGATGACACACTACTCAAGCTTCTCAAACCATTTCAGTGTGTTATCAATGGCATCTCTGGGATACAGAGATAGCTCAATGGTTAAAAATCATTTGCTGTTCTTTGGAAAGACCTGGCTTTGGCTACTAGCACTCACACCACACAGCTTGCAACCACTTGTGACTCCAGATTCAAAGGATCCAGGACACTCTTTTGGCTGCTTTGGCCATCTTAACTTATGGGGTGTACATACACATACTCAAACATACAACATACACAAATTTATATATATATATATATATATATATATATATATATATATATATATATATACAATTATATATGTAAATATACTGTATATAATTATGTATGTGATTGCATTGCTGTCATTAATTTTTTACACAAGTTTTTACTTAGTACTTTCAAGTAAATAGTGAATAAGGCAGTGCACTTGCTGGAGACAGTAATGGGATTCTATGAATTAATTTCATGTCTCTTTTCAAGGAATGGCTATCAAGTTCTATGTAAAACTATTTGGAAATAGCCAGGCATGATGTCTCAGCCCTGTATGTAGTTTATTCTTAATGTATTTCCTTTAATAACACCATTTTTTCTTTATAGCTTAAGAAACAGAGCTCAGCATTTGCGAGAATTATGCTCATCTTAGTACAACTTATTTAAATAAATGTAATTGTTTTATTACCAGCCCTTTTTGTTTTCTAGTAAATTCAACCACATATGTCCAAATTCACTGTATTCCATTAAGTCATTTACTAAGCTTCATTTATAGTAAAACATGACAAAACAAACAAAAACATACTCTACAACTCTCATTTTAATATCTTTTGATATATAAGCATGCCTAATATAATTTAACATCATTTATGAATAAGAAATAGCAATAGATGTTGATTTTTTCAACCCTTCCCCTTAATGTCTTTGAAATATAAAATGAGGTACTCCCTGCTGAGGACCCTGCAAACTGAGCCTGGCTCGCTTTCGCCTACTGCACAATGTTCCTCTTGATCTGTAGCCACAGGATTCTGAAATGAAGTGTGAGTGGGTAACCTAGAGTTCTGGGACCCTCCTTCATAGATTTACTTAGTGGGGGATTTATCAGCATGAGACACTGGTTTGCACAAATCAGGCTTTCCTTGTAGTTCATTTTCAGATGTTCTCCTTCATGGCTTATTACATTTTATGTAGGACTTTCATATAGTATTATCTTCAAAAGAAAAAAATAGACGTGTGACCACAAATTGAAAAGTAAGTCACTTTAGAGACCTCAAGTGTGCACCAACTATAGAAAGACAGAAAGGTTGCGGAGTGAGTTTCTCATGTAAGAATGCATAGGCCAAAAGCATCCCATATAAATAAGGTAAATGACACATCACTGATGATCTGAGCTTGGATACAAGCTTCTGAAGAAAAATATGAGTGCCTGAAAGCACACAACTTTACTACAAGCTCAGCAGCATCAGCGCCTTGAGGTACCACATTCAGATGAAAGTTAGAAGTGCCCGACTGCATTGAAATGCCCTTTATTTCCTTGGCCTAATACATAAATATTCTTCAGGGTTAGCTGTGAGCAGTTATCTACCTTGCCATTCTTCTTGGGCTTTTATGCATCTCAGTTGTGCTCTGTAAGGGTGGTAGAGAATAAGAAGGATTCCATGTCCCTCTTCTTCTTCTTTTTTTTATAATTAACTATATTTATTTGTTTTATATCCCAACCACTGTTCCCCTCCCTCCTCTCCTCCCATTCCTTTCCCTCCTCCCCCCTACCCCCAATCCATTCTTCCTCTGCTTCTGTTCAGAAATGGGCAGGCCTTCCATCTGTATCATCAAACCATGACATATCAAATTGTGATAGGACTAAGAACCTTCCCTTGAATTAAGCTGGGTGAGGCAACCTAGTATGAGGAATAGGTTCCAAAAATGTCAGCCAAAACACTGGAGAGAGCCTCTGCTCCCACTGTTAGAAGTCCCACAAGTAGATCAAGCTACACAACTGTCACGTATATGTGTAGGGTCTAGGTTGGCTCCATGCAGGCTCCCTCGTTGTCAGTTCAGAATCTGAGTTCCTATGAGCCCAGGTTAGTTGTTGCTGTGGGTTTTCTTATGATGTCCTTGACCCCTCTGGCTGGAACAATCCTTCCTCCCTCTCTTCAGCAGGATTCTCAGACCTCAGCCTAGTGAATGGCTGTGGGTCTCTGCATCTGTTTCTATCAGTTACTGCATGAAGGCTCTCTGTTGGCATTTGTGGTAGGCACCATTCTATTAGTATAGTATAACATCATTAGGCATCATTATGTTGACATTTTTATCTCTCCAATTCTGTTTGGTTCTGTCCTAGGTTTCTGGGTCATCCAGTCTCTGGGCCCTGCTGCTCTGATAGTGTCAGGAGTGGGCTCACACTTGTGGAATGGGTCTCTGGCTGGACTAGTCATTGGTTGGGTACTACTATAATCTCTGTACCACCCTATAACAAGGAAAAGTCATCTTCAAACATCTAATCCTGAACTTGATCTTAGGTATGAAATCCCACAGTGTTAACGAAGCTTTTGAAATGCCCTGCAAATTAAAATTGTATTCAAATAGCCATCATACTCTTCATTTAAAATCTAGTAATAGAGATTGGTGCCTAAATGACATTTATGGAGTATTTGGGTGCTAAATGTTGCAAAATGTTTATACAGTGTAAATAAATACTGCATATACTTCCTAAACCACACTATGGCATGAGTATTTGCTGACAGAAAGTATTTGATATGTTTACTTAGGAACTTCTTTTTCTCAGGCTGACAGTAGGATCACATAAATTCCAAACACTACCTTTAATTTTCAAATCTAACATTCCAAAGTAAAAGCAATTTCATTTATATTTCAATGAAAAGAGTAATGATTTAGAAAGTTGAAAGCAATATATACAGAATAAAATGTTACATATTAATAATTTTATTTATGTTCAGTTTTGACTTCAACTTTTATGCATCCTAGGATTACTCAATATGCAAAAACAATGTTCTTCAAAATACATTTTATAAATAAAGACCTTTTAGACGCTAAGTTGTCTTCTTCTGAGAGAATCTTGTTTCAACTTGAGTAGTGACAAATTTTTTCTTAGATTTCAAATTATTTCCACTAAAACTACAAACTATTTTAAAAAGAAATGATACAATGGATATTTTAAAATGTTCATTGCTATCCTTTCAGTAATCATCTTGAACTTTTACAAACTGTATCAGGATTGATCAGCTTGCAGACATCATGCAGGTGGTGGTGAAGATGTAGATTTTATCTTCATTACATTTTATAGTTTTTGATGTGACCCCCCACCCCATTTTCATTGTTATCATCCAAAGATCAATCAAGAACAAGCAAAGATGGCCCTAAAGCTGCACACCATCATGAGCATTGGTCAGAATTAATGTAAAAAGAAAGTCCAAAATTTTCTTCAATTTGATAGCATGGAGAATATTTACAAATGTAAAAGATATCAATCTACTGTAGAAAGCTTTTAGTATTTTTTTCTCTTTGAAACTGCATCAGATACCAGAAAATATACATTATTAGGTTTCAGATAAAAGTCCATCATGCTTCAATATGATTATAAGCCAAGGAAATGGTAATTTCTATGCTTTTTGATGCTCAGGATGGTTTTTCAAATGGCAACCTCTGGAGTCTGTGCTTACACTATGAAGCAGAATTCTACCTGGTATGAATTTTCTCATCTCAGCTCTGTGGAATTTGAGTATTTAGAGTTTGACTATTGCCTTTAACCAAATTTAATATAAACATTAACAAAAATTATGAGCTGAATATAAAGAAATATAACAACATGAATAGTTCATAATGTAATGTATTATGGCAAATTACCTCATAACCACATAAACTACAATTGTTTGTCAGCTCCCAATAAAATACATGGCTGACAAGATGACTCAGTGGGTAAGTGCTTATATCACAAACATGAATTGAATTTGATCCTCAAAACAAATATTAAAAAAAATGTCATGGCTACGAGGCCCATACCTGTATTTTTACCTCTGGGAGGCAGTGATGGGCAGAACCCTGCGGCTTGCTAGGTGGCTGTCTAGACACCTTGTGATCTCCATCTTCAGTGAGACCCCATCTCAACTAAGAAGGTGGAAGATTTTTGAGGGAGAAGAAAGTTTTGGCCTCTGACCTCTACATGGAGATACACCTATGGGCACATGCATCCTTCCCTACCACGGACAAGCACAGAAATACATTTACACGCCAAGGTAGTTTACAAGTAAAGAAACAATGATCTTCTTAATCTTAGATTGCTTATTATTTGGACTTTTGCAATAAACCCTTTTTCTTGTCCCCTATCATTAGCAACAGCCATAAGGAATAACTAACACAATGATATTAATGAATTTTCTTCTTCCTGCTTTCTATTATTAACACTTTAAATTGCTGTAAGGTACACTATGGTACTTAAGAGTACTATTGGATAAAGATCACCACTGAGGACACATTTGGGGATGTCCTTTTTCTTATAAATTCTCTCTACTTCCTGCCCTCCGTTTACTCTTCATTTTGTTATATTTATTCGTGTGTGTGTGTGTGTGTGTGTGTATGTGTGTGTGTGTGTGTGTGTGTGTGTGTGTGTGTGTGTGTTGGGACTTGCAGTCCACATAGCATATGTGTCATGCTCAGAGGACATCCTTCCTTATTCATTTCTCTCCTCCCACCCTATGTGTTCTGGGAATCAAACTCAGGCAGTCAAGCTTGGAGGCAGATACCTTTATTTACTGTGCCATTTCACCCGCCCCTTGTTGACTTCCTTTGTGGTTTTTGTTTTGTTGTATTTGGGACAGAGTCTCACAATGTAATCTTGGCTGGTCTCCAGCTCACAGTTCTCCTGCCTGAACCTATCAGGTACTGGGACAGCAGGTTGCACTGTCGTGACTGACTAATTCATAGTTCTTGCAAATTTCAACAGTTATGTATTTAGCTCTTACAATCCATGTGCCCCTTTTTCTCTTTCACTTCCTCCTTCCTCTCTTTCTTCTTCATGTCCCTCTGTTTCTGTCTTTTTCCCCATCTTTCTCTCAAAGCAGTTTTGGGGTTATGAGTTATATATTTTGAGTTACTGTTGTAGCACAATTATGGCCATACTAGAACATTTAGAAGGAAGAACCCTGTTGTAGCTCATACTATGTTACTTTAGAAGTAATAGTTACCTAATTCAAAATTGAGGAGCTTCAAAAAGTTGACAATCTCAGAAAACCTTCTACTGGGGCCAGGTGCATATCCAGCAGTCTATGAGAAGAACCTGTTCATCTAGAAGCTTGTAACACTAGAGTTAATTATAACTCCAATAAGAGAGAGCAAAGGGGGAGCCCAGAAGGACACTCCACACCACACATTACTGTTCATGAGAAAACACTGACCCAAAGAAGGCAAAGAGAAAACTCTTGTAGGGAGACTGAGAAGTTGAAGTTGGCACATTTACTCATGGGTAATAAATTTAAATCAAAACAAGAATAGTAAAAATGCACAAAGATGGAATTTGAACATCAAAGGTAACTTGTAAGGAAAGATCAGTCATAGGATCTGATATGAGTGTGTAAATACCCATGAAACTTCCAGTCACAAAACAAAAAAGACAAAGAGGTGGTGGTGTTTGTGGTGTTGTGTGTGTATGTGCACGTGTGTGTATGCATGTGTGTGTGTGTGTACATTTTTGTGTGTCATATTAACATATGCATAATAATGAAGTAATAAGCACACTACTTAATCCATGTATGGAATGCATGGATATTGCTGTTCTTATACTGCAATTAAGTATACTCAACTAGATCCATAACCCCAATTATTCCTTTATCTTTCCTCATACTGTTAACTTATGTAAGTAATATGGTTTTGGTGGAATTTATTATAATTGGTGAAATAATATTTTTGTTTTTTCAGAATTTTTCCTAAGTAGTCCTGTAGTGGACTGTATGTACACAAGGTCATGTTCTTCCTGTAGGAATGTGATAAGTAAATTTATTCAACATATGTGTAGGAAAAACTTTAATTTATACACATGTAGCTAAATTATGTTGCTCTAATTAGCAGCATGTTTATTCTTGATAACAAATGACAAACAAGTGTCTCATGACTGAGCAGTCTTCTTCCTTCTCAAGGGTCTTTTACAGTGATGTTTTCATTTATTTTTCTGTTCCTAACTTTCTCTGTCATAACAAGCTGAGCAAACCTATCATTTTTATCAGCATCAGCTAACCCTGAGACATGCTCCTGAAGGGAGTTTTCTCAATGGAAGTATCTTCACAAACCCTTTTTTTAAAACCAATTTATAAAATATCTTCAGAAACTAAAGGGACAAAGGACCAGACTCAACTGTGAAGACAGTGCCCTCAACAATGTTACAAATTCCACGAAGCAAACACAATGTGGTACAAAGATGTGAAAGCAAAATTGTCCTACAAGACAGGCCACCTCTCATTGGGATGAAATCACTTCCGTCTCTGTTTTGTATTGAGAATTTGCCCTAGTACACAGTCCGTTACATTACTTTATGATTACTGTATCTCTCACATCCCTGGAAAACTCTAGTCTTTTATAGAGAGAGCAAATTGTTTCCAATCCTGTCTGGAGAACTTCAAAGCGGAGTAAGTAAAAACAGCAGTGTGAGGGTGTCCTACAACCACCCTGCATGGCTCTCAATCCCCTTCTTATCACTGCTTCCAGAAGAACTAACCTGGCCAATATGTTATCAAGATGTACCCAAGCCTCTGGGGCTGCTAAAACGAGGCTTGATGCCTCTAACCACTCCCATCTAATTTTTGTAAATGAAGATTGGAATCATTGTCGTGGCATGGGAGGGATACGCAATTTACTAAGTATCTGAGCTTTGACCTTACATCATTTTGTCATTTGGGCACTTTAATGTGAATTATAGTTTATCATTATGTTATGAATCTCAGGGTGCAACAAATATCTCAAAGGCCTTTATACAAATTACTTGATGCTTAAGCCAGAGTTTTCTCCAACTGATTGCATCCTCAGGAGACTTCAGTTATTTGTAATTTTCTGTGACCAACTAAGACATTTGTGTAGAGGAGAAGGAAAAGTTAAGACTATGTGGGGCATATTGTTGATTATCATATTAATTTAGACTACCCATTATAGGAAATGGAATAAGAACATTCATTTATTTACTGAGCTTCTAAGTTTAACATTTATGCACAGGTCAAGTATAAAACAATTTGTACTTAGGATGATTGGAGAAACAAATGCAAATATTGTAAACTCCATACTAAGAAAAGAATGTGCATATATAATATATAACAAGTCTTGATTAAGGACATTGAGAAATCAGCTTGCATGGATAGCTTATAAAATGTACAGATGCTAGGTATTCAATTGTTATGTTATGCCGTATATAATGCACTCAAGTTACTTGAATGAATTAAAGAGTTGAGTTTTATTTGTTGTTTTAATGGAAATGAGGAAGTTGTAAAGATAACTTATGGCCAGTTAAAAATAGGAAATTCCACAGCATTCTTAGAACTACTTGATGACTTAAAGTTTGGGGGAGGAATGGCATTTTGAAGACATCCCTAGATCTACAATTTTATGGAGCAGATGAAAAGAAAATCTCCATTTTTAGCAGCCAACTGCTTAATGTCAGACAGATGTGCTTATATCTGTGATTATAGGATTTTATTTAATTCAGAACAAAAGTATTTGAGCCTTATCTTGGCATGAGAGCTAGCTTTTCAGTGATGATAGAACACAATTTAAGCATTACACTCAACTACCCATGAATAGTCAACCAAACAGAATGCTTAATTATCCAGTGATTTATAAAATTTCTTCTTTTGACATATCCTTGAAAAGGAAGTTATTCTTTGCTTCTTTGAGTTCTTGTCCAACATTTCCCATATTTATTATTTTTTCACATTACAAGTTCTCCCTAGTTCCCTTCTGATTAAGGTAAAATCAGTTCATTTTTCCCTTTAGTAAACTAGACACACATATGGAAGTGTCTCAGGTTTCTGCCTATCTTTTGCATGCATTTGAACCAGATATGGAAATATAAACCACAAAGAGGAGGATTTACTGTACATGATTTCTGTTTGAGCCACAGTATAAAATAGGAACTGGTTGCAGAGGGTCACCTTTAATGCAGTAAATGAGGGTCTTAAGTGATTACAGAGCAGTAACTACATTATCCCATTGTCTTCTTTTCTTATCTTCTTTTAATGGGAGCTGGAGAGAGGGTACAGCCATTTAGAACAGAGTAGTCAACTTCTGTGCCAGTACTCAAGTACAAAGCTGCTCACAACCTGTGACTCCAGCTGTGAGGAATCTGCTGCCCTTCTCTGGGGACACACACACACACACACACACACACACACACACACACACACACAGAGTTTCAGTTTACACAAACATACGCACATGAAAGAAAAATTTTAAATTATGTCTAAATAAATAAGATTTGCATGTAGCCAAGTATAAGCATTATTAGTTCTAAAATAACATCACAAAAAAACATTGATTCATGATCTCAGAAACTTGTTGCATGTTGGAGAGATGGCTCTGGGGTAAAAGTGCTTGTTGCACCAGCCTGATAGCCTGAGTCCATGTCCTTAGAACACAAATAAAAGGCAGACATGTTAGCACAGGCCTATGACCTTAACAATCCTTCAGCAAGACAGGCGATGAAAGCTTCTGGGTAGGCTTGCATGGAATAGACAGCACAGTGGGGAACATGAAGAGAGACACTGCCTCAAACAGTAGTAGACAAGGACTAGTTCAAATTTGTCCTCTGACCTCTGCATGTGGTCCACAGCTTGTGTGTGCCCTCATATGTAAGCATATATATACATACTGCACACACACACATCACACACACACATACATAGACACCTCACACATTTATCACACAGATATCACACACACACACACGCACACACACACATGCACACACGCATGCATGCACGCCTATAAAGTAAAAAAACAATTGCTAAACCAGACGAAGTAAGTTTATCCATCTAAAGAAAACACTCATTTTTCCTTTGGAAAGTTACTGTTTTCTTTTCCTGTATCTATATTTTTATATATTATTTTCTAAATTATGTCCATATAACTGTGAACACAAACAATCTCTATATTTGACTTAAGTATACTCTTCAAACAAATGCTCTTCTGTGAATCACCACAGCTCACAAGGATGTAAGAACAGAAGTCGAGAGGAAATGTTTAGAGACTTTGACAGTAGTTTGACAGGGTAATTTCATGTCTACCAAACACGTCATTTAAAATGCTGTTATATTCTGTCTTGTCTCACCATTGTAATTTTATTGTATTTTGCAAGTAAAACACTAGTTTGTGAATGAGTAGAAGAAAAATTGGTCTTTTTTGCACAGAAAAGATGGAAGGAAGCACCATGCTAGATTCAAGGCAGCTGTCATGTGAAGAGAAGGTATGAACATTTGTGAGACAGTTGGGCCACCCCTTTATTTTTTTTATTTTTTTATTTTTTCGGTTTTTCGAGACAGAGTCTTTGAATTTGATGCAAAACAGAGTCAGGTAGACATCAAGACTGTCTCCCTTGGTTCTGTTTATTAGTGCTCTCTAAACACAACATATGCAGATAAGCCATAGTTTTAATTAAACATTTGGAGTTTTATAGTCATCTGCAGTTATCATGTAGGAAACAGGCCAGTGGAGAAACAGTTTGACCAAATTCCTACATTTACGGAGCATAGGGGATGGTTCTCATCCATTCCTTCTGTACTCACAGGCAACTGAGAACATGTTTGCCCCTTGTTGTATTCAGAGTTCAAGTAGCTAAGAAAAACAAGCATTGCTTGTGATGCTAAGGGAGGCACTCTGGAACAGAAGCAGTCAAGGAGTGCTTAGAGTAAAATTTACAGCATATAATAGGTCTTCCTTCAGAATTCTCAAGGGAAGAGGGAGCCCAGTCTTCTGGGCATGACCGAGTCTTTCCCTGGGAAGAAACTGAAGTAGGTGTGGAGAGAAATGAAGATATGACCAATAAGTCTGTAATACCATCTATATTATTTCTCCTTACATCATCCCCTCCATGTTAGGTTTGCAAATATGCAAATACTTTGGATTTTCTTCCCCATGCTTACCTACATTTTAAACTTAAATAAATAAAGGAAAGATCATGTCTCAATTTAAACAACCTGGAGGGTTCATGAAGACTTCTAGTTATGAGTTTCAAACAGTGTTTCCACTTCTTGAAAACTGAAGTAGATGAACCTGTCCCCTGACAGGGGCCGGTCTCTGCAATTATTACAGACCAAGGGTCTGCAAATGCTTTCATTGTGGAAGGAATCAAATCTACTATCTCCCAGAAAGCATTCTTCTTATGTGTCCTCTTGCTCTTATGAATTATGGCTCATCATCCTTTAATACTGAAGAGCATTGTGATTCTTCCATTGCCCTGCTTTGTTAAGTGTGATTCTACTCATGTGTCATTGTAAAGAATCTCCCATTAGAGTTAGATGCTTCAAGTATATTTTGGCACCCCACTTCAGCTTTCCTTAGGCAAAAGTCTAGCAGGACAATTAGAAGTTTGGGGCCAGTAATTTAATCTTCGAAGGAAAACAATGCAGACCCTACAAGGGAGGACTGAGGGGTTTGGAAAGCAATATATAATCTGGATAGAGTCCACTTCCTATTAATCTTAATGTTTACTGGAATTGGCTTTGGATTTTTTTTTTTTTTTTTTTTTTGGTTTTGTTGTTCTTGATACAGGGTTTCTCTGTATAACAGTCCTGGCTGTCCTTGAACTCACTTTGTAGACCAGGCAGGCCTTGAACTCACAGATATTGCTCTTGTATTTTAATATTAGAAATATTCCCCCAAAGTTACTTTAAATAACTGACATCAAGCTACACTTTCATCTTTTATCAGAAAACTTTGTAATTGCTTGAATATGAGAAAAAGTATCATAAACTTCCATCAAGAACAAGTCTTTAATTATTTACACGATTTCTGAGTTAGATAACATATTTGTGGGCATGTCTAGTGTGTACAAAACATCCTGTCTTAATGGCATAATGTTTAGTGAGCATAAGTGTGTTGTAGGGTTTTTAATGGTTGTTTTATTTTGTTTTAGTTTTTTTCACCAAAACACATTTCAATACACCAGCATATCTTTCTTTATTCCTAGGGTGTTTTAGAGTCTCTTCTGGCAATTATCTACTATATGAGGATCAAATTTGCTTGATTTCAGCCCCTCAGGAAAGACAGCAAAACTCTGGAATGTCTCAATGACATTGTATTTGGTTTATTATGTTTTTTCATGTTATGCTTTAGGGAACTGTAGCAATGACAGCTTTAGACTTATTTTTATCAGCATCCAGGGTTTAGCTGTTATCATGAGATACTTGCTTATTGAAGATTTTCTTCTTGTTCTTAAGTAACATGAAATTATTTCTTTTTATTAGAGCCATATTCTCTATGTGTACATGAGATTCTTTTCACAAATTCTGGTGTCATAAGCATGTTGGCAGATATTCAATGGCATGCAGCTTAACTAAGGTCTTTATATAACAATGACAATTATTTATTATGAGTTCAAGCTATTGCTATGATATTACAACCACAAAGCTTTAGGCTTTTCTATAAAAGGCTTTGCTTTTATGGAATGACGTCCTATAGGGAAACAGGTGATGAACTTTGTGATGGTAACTTCTTCCTGCTGGGCTCTATTCTATACTCATTGTAGATACAGTAGCTGGTAATCTTCAGAGAGCTTCTTCAAGGTTGCATTTACCCAAGCTTTACAGTGGTACAGGAAAAGCAGAGTTTAAGTTCACAGCTTTCTGATTCCAGCTTTATACATTATTATAAACATCATTATAAACAATGTACTAAGGGCATCATGCCAATTATCTCTCAACATACACCCATGACAACTAGAAAAAATCAAGTGGGGGAGCTGTTTTATGACCAAGAAAATTATTTCCATTGTTATTTTTAGTTTATTGCTTTTATTAGCAAAGTAAGCACTCCATCAAATGAGAAAAGTTTCAAGGTAGACACACAGAATTACTATGGCAATGGAGCCTGCCTGTCTTCCAATTTACAGTCTTTGGATAGGTGAAATTTAATTACTCTTTAAAATACTGTTCACATCCTAACATCTTAACCTTCCCAAGGCTTAATAACCTCTTGTGTGTGGCTGATCTGTCTTCTGTCTAACTCCAGACATTACTTCCATACAGAGATTGAGAACATCTGGTTATCACCCTCTCAGCAATAACCTTTCATATTTCCTTGCTTTAAAGGTATAGTTGGGCGCCATTATTCTTTAAAATGACATTTTTATATTGGAGTTTCTATAGCTCCATGACTCTTGAATGTATGCTTCTTCTATGGCTATTAAGCATCCTTCTCTCAAGAGGATTTCCTAATTCTAAAAGCATTTCTTTATGTTGAAATTCTTCTGTCAATTACTTCATTTGTGCAGCTGAGTATAATTTGTTCTAGAAAGAAAACAGGAAATTCAGAGACAAATTTAGGTACTTAGGTGTTTCATCTATGGGAACAAATACACTGTGTATTACCAAACTATGATTTGGGGTTCATTCATATGTAAATAATGTTGTCAAGGTGTCTTCTGGTTTCCATCCTGTTTGGTGGTGATGTTTACATAGTTAAGAGAGAAAATATTAAAGTAGACTAATATTTTGCTCATTAAAAATCAGCTTCCCATTGGGAAGTGTTATCATATTTTTTAAATTGTTAACAAAAATATTAAAAATGCCAGCCCAGGATGAAGAACAAATATAATTGAAAGCACATTCAGAGGGGCTGAGTAAATAAGATCCATCAATTATGCAGGGTTGACATAACTGGCTTCCTCTTGCTTGTAAATTACCAGTTAATATGAATGTTTCCAATTTATTTTTTACTAGAAAGGTCTAGGCTCAGAGGTGGTATGTTCTAAAAAGCTCAAATTCATGTAGGATGGTTTTGGTTGAGAGTTTTCATGAGTTTCTATTTTGAAGATCATCAACTCTTTAAGTAACTAAAATTCCTTGTGTAAATAAGAATGTATTTTAATATATTCAAACAAAAGGAAACATATCTGTAATATTTTTAGAGACATCCACAGTATCCAGCCATGATTTATAAGACTAATATGTGGAGGAAATTTAAATGATACAGGATTAACGTAATATAGAATATAAAGAGTTGAGAAATCAATTCATTTTATATACCTGGCCTGCCAAATCTGTAAGTAACCAAACTTTCTAAGATATCACATGGCTTGTAGTAATTTAAAAAGTATGTGACTTAATAACCACTATTGCTTGTGTAGATGGGAAAACAAAATTCTTCTATGTTTTGGAAGGGACGGCTCACTCCATCATGTCCACAGGCACCTGTATATGTTCATTTAAAGCGGTTGTTGTTATTTTTGTTTGTCTGTTTCTGTGTAAACTAATTATGTATTTAAAGTTTTCTGAAGGTAATATTTGTTCAACATCAGAACAATTACCAGTTCAAAATTAATGTGGAACTTTCTGAAGAGTTGGTCATTGTACTGTTCAAATATAGTGTCTAACTTTGAAATAATGCAACTGATCACCCTCAAATGCATTAGCAGGCTTAACTGATTTAGATAGGTACATTATAAGGTATAATTAAAATTATCCCCCTTTAAGAGGGGACTGCAGAGATGCTTCAGTAAGAGCGAGCACTTGTTGCTTTAAAAGAGGACCAGAATTTAGTTCACAGCAACCACTCACAACGCTTGTAACTCCAGTTCTGGGGATCCGATGGCCCTTTTCTCGACTCTGTGGACTCTCACATGCATGTAGTACACATGTGCTCATGCGAGTGCACACACAGACACAAGGTAAAAGACACATAGCATATATCTCAAAATCAATGAAAATTAGTTATTAAACTATAACCATTCCTGTTTATGAATTTATGGTTTGTGTCTTTCCCTACTTAAAAAAAAAAAATTCCCTTCAGGGCAGCATCCTTGTCTCTTCCCTAGAAGAAGGAAGCACACCCACTTTGAGGAGGCTGAGATACATCATTTAGCAGGGATGACAGAAAAGCCATGAAGAGCTTGTTTGCAGACCTAGTGTGGAATGGGCTGACACTCAGCTTCTGTGTGTGTGACCTTGGGAATATTTACAAGCTTGGCATACCTTGGTGCACCAGGAAGGCTGAGAATAATGCTGCAGTGTAGGATGATCAACTCTCTGTGTACTTTCCTAACTAACCTAACTAACGTCTTTTCTGTAGTTATGTTTCTTCAGTTGTCCTGTTCAGGGTGTTCTTGGAGACGCTTCACTAGTTTATGCTACCATTATTTTAATGTAACCTATATAGTCCTTACTTATGGGTATTTTACTCGGGTTTTTGGTATCTAGTATATTAAATGACAGTGATTCGTTTTGCTCACTGGGTCTCCTCTAATTTCTGTATGAACCCACTAAATAATGTAACAATATGGGCTCCAGTGGGGTGTCATAAAATTCACCAGTGAATTTCATTTGTTTGAGAGTCTATAGGGAGGGTAAGTGTTAATTTAAAAAACAATGTAACATTTAGTTTTGATTTGTTTTTGTTATTCTAGGTATGGTAATGCAATTTATATTTTCTGAGAAAAGTGTGCCTTCCAAATATATTTCTCAAAGTATTAGTACAGAACTGGCCATATGCATTCTAGTTGTTCTTCATTGCAGAAATTGGCTGTGTGTCTCATCACAAATAGCATTTTAAAACTTATTTTTTTTTCTAAAACAAATCTCAAATTCATTATTTGGCTATAATATAGTAAAATTATGTTTTCACTTTTAAAAATAGGTAATAAATATCTCAGGCAACTGTATGTCCATTTGTCTTTTAAATATAACTTAGCAATTTAATGCATGTATCTAGGAAGCTTTTTTACTAAAGAGAATCCAGAGCAGAAATAGGAACGAATTTAGTATGGAGCCTATAAGAACACAATTTATGCAAAATAAAGGATTCAGAATTGACATAAAAAAGAGCTAGAAATTAAAAGTATATGAACTACAAATTTAGCTATAGAAACTGAGGAATAAAATAAACATAAAATAGAAGAAAGGAAATAAATATGAAGTGAGAATTAAATGAATAGGAAATAGCAGAAGTGAACTTCATATGACAGTCCAGAAAGATCTGGTTCCTTAAAATGTGTCGCTAAGTGCTCAGATAGTTAAGTCATTGACATAACTAAGAAAGAGTATAGATGGGAAGCACAAATTTCGGCAATGCCAACAAAAACATAAATAAGCACAGCTATATTTAAATAGGAATTACAGATGCCCCTTTGTTCTTTCCAGCAATAAAGGAGTTTAGTATTGAAGAGTCCAAATATCTGTGCGTGGGTTCCAACAGTTCACACTATATTTTTATGTCCAGTTAGCCATGGTTTCATATGACTGCTAGGACCTGAGAGGCATTCTGTAATTGATTTAAGAATGATTTGTTTTTATATTTACTGATTTTAATTACAAAGATTGAAATAAATGAGCTGATTAATACTACTAAGTACAATGCCATGAAGCTACAAGTATTTCTGACGTGTATGTATGTGTGTATGTAAAGCTTGAATTCTGTGGCTTTCTATCTAAAGGTAATATCTCAGGCCAGCAGCATTGCCCACGCCTGGGAGAATGTGGGAAATCCAGACCTCAATAACAGCTCAGTCCCTGGGTCGGTCTTTATGCTCATTGAAATTTGAGAAGCACTGCCCTTGGTATTTTGTGCACAGGTATATATGTGTACTTTGTACACACAAATAAGTCAAGAAAAACAATTCTATTGTAATGTAGACAGTAGTGATTTAATACATCCACGTGTTACTGGTGGTTATTAGTGGTCATGGTTGAGGTTTGTATCTTTATTTCCAGGTTTGTAGTCTTCTCTTATTCATAGAATTGAAAAAATAATGGTGCAAACAGGTTGTAAAGTGGAAAAGAAATTGTATTCAGAAGCAGAGCAGTAGTATAGCTCAGATGTGCTGCCAAGAGTGATAGCATGCAGCCTGAGAGAGAGCACTCAAGGGTCCCTGGCTATCCCTTAGTGTTCTGTTTTGTGAGGTCCAACAGAAGGAAGTGCTGGTTAGTATGGGGTATGATTTAAGTGATTCTCTCTATTTGACTGACATCAGCTCATCCTCTACTGTGAATATGCATGATTTGTGGTGCATCAGATTTTAATCATACCCATGCCCAATTAAGTATAGGCATAAAATTGTACCTGGAGGATTTTCATATAAGTCCAAAATTGAGTCTAGGCTGGGACAGCCTATTGTCTAAGACCTAGTGTATCCCCCGATGTGTTTGAATAGGAATGAGCCTATTCATGTTCGCCAAGAGGGAAAAAATACTTTATTTGAAGTGGGGTGTAATTACAGCTTGACACAGGTGGGGGTCCCAGATAGCTAGGTACTTGCTAGGAAAAAAGTGTGTGCAAAGACCAAGCCTGCTGTAGATCAGGCTATTAAGTTTTTTTGTTTGTTTGTTTGTTTTTGTTTTTGTTTTTGTGTTATGCTTACCTGACTCATTTGTATATAAAGTGTAGTTTAACTTCATGCTGAAAGTATACTGACTTGGTTTATCTAAACAGATTCTTCTTTTTTTAAAAAAAAATCTTATTTAAATGTAAATACTTTTGAAACTAAATGAGTGTCTAAGAGTAGAAATGAAGTATGTCTGAAAGCCCATGGATGTAATTACAATATTATGGAAATGACTTCACAGTGGGTAACCTTCACCATTGAATTTTCTTAAAGAGGGAGAAAAAGTCATATGGAATGAATGTCTGTGTATAAAAAAAAAAAATCTCATCATCTGTCCAGCATATGCGGAATACTTTCAGGAACTGCTTTTATAGCCTGATGCTGCCTGAGTGCAGTTTATGGAAAACTGAAATTATTATTAAAAGCTGTAACTTGTTCACTTTTAGAATCATTGATTAAAGTAGACTGAGAAGGAATGAATCCTTAACATTTGTAGTTTGTTCATACCTGTTTCCTCTATATCCATAAAAGGGGCAAAATGCAAAGAAGAATATGCAGATGAGATTAATGAAATCAAGAGATTCTCTAGCATTAATTAAAATAAGAAAGGGTGAGCAGATGGTCTCAACACAGCTGGAAGCATGTGAATGAAACCCTGCCCAGGCATCTAGGGAGGTGGTTCTGTTGAGAGGGATCACACCTGTTTACTCTCTGTTATTAACTGTAGTTTTTAGTTTTTGCTATTTTGGTGATTAAATCGTCCCTTAGTCTTTGAATATTGGTTGTGTAATCAGCTTTTAGAACTTCAATTGGTCCTAACATAATAAATGTTTATTTTTCTCTGTATAATAGTGACCATTTAACAAGGTGATCTTTTGCTACTTAATTTTTATCCATATATGATTTATAGTCATTTGAATTATTTACTTACTTAAATTGAGTTTTCCATTGAAAAGCATAGGCCAATACAGATAGTCCTTTACTCCAAGGTTTTACTAAAGCTTGTATCATCTTTAAATTTTGACTGTATTCCTCAATTTTTAAGACTTCCCATGAATCTGGTTCAGGGACTTTTATTTGAAATACCAAAGAAAATCATTGCTGTTTGCATTTTGACGTGTGGGTACTTTTGCTGTAGGGCTGCTCTAGCAAAGTCCTACAAGCTAGGAAAGCACTCTGCTAAGGCCTAGAAATGTTGCAAGGTATCTTCTGTGGCTCTTCCTTCTGAGAAGACCTGCTTGTTAGATACATCACTAGTGTTTTTAGGTTTGGAGATACATCATTCCAATCTTTGCCCCTCCCACTAGCTAGCTGTCTTTCTACAGCTATCTTGTCTATTTTTGTTAAATAGTATAGTGCTCATTTTAGATTAGCAACTCCTTGAACTCTTTGCCAATGACTTCATATTAATTGCCACCTCCCCTCCCCCCACAAAAAATGTATATGAACTCATATCCACAGGTATTTAGGGTCAGTACTTCAATATCCATTTTTTTAATTGTATTATTTTTTGTAATTATAATTACATCATTTTCCTCTTCCTTTTCATCTCTCTGAACTCTCCCATGTACTCTCCCACTTTCAAGTTCATGGCCTCTTTTTCTTTAATTGTTCTTACATACAGTGCGACACCAACAGACAGGCCAGTGTGGAAAGAAGGAGGGCACTGGTGGCCTTGGCCCTTAACAAGGAACTCCAGGCAACTAAGGAATGCTGAGAATGTGAGAAACATTCCTTCCAGGGATGAACACATCAATTCCTTATCCAATGTGTATTTTGGGAGTAAACAATAAAGTCCATGTCGTGCATTAGTACTTGATAATATTTAACTATTGGGAAAAAGCTTGAGAATTACTTGCTTAAGAGAAGAATGCTTTCCTTTAGATAGGTAGATAGATAGATAGATAGATAGATAGATAGATAGATAGATAGATAGAAAGAAAGAAAGAAAGAAAGAAAGAAAGAAAGAAAGAAAGAAAGAAAGAAAAACTATACTTTACCTAACAATGATCCCTTATTGTTGGTATAGGTTGACATTGAAAAAAGCCAAGATTTTCATATGAGCACCAAGAATCCATGTCTTTTAGTTTAGGGCCAATCTTTCCTGTAGGAACAGTCTCTGGTGTATACTCTGGTGCCCTCCCCCTTTTGGAATCTTCTCACTTTAAGGATCTCCTGGTCTATGAACTAACTGTTAAGTGAGGAGATTCTGCAAAAAATGACAATGCATGGTTTCAAAGCAGTCTACAAAGCCTCTGGGTTCCATGTTGCTATCCATGCTATCTTGGGCCACATGTTGGGCCATTAAAGGTCCTCTAAACTTCTGAAAAGGAAGCTTGTTGGAGACATTCTGTGGCGGGCATTGAACATAGAACACAGGGAGACTCCCCACCAACTATGAAGCCCATTGGGTAATCTGTGAGACCTGAATCTCAGCTAGCATGTGCATGAGCTCAGAAATACATCTTTTTCAGGTAAACTTTTAGGCTGATGAAAACCCTAGGGCTGCATGGTTTGACCAGAGACTTAATAACCAATGGAGACCATGGCACCTGACTGCCCTCAGTCACAGTGTTGGTACCAGTAGTTATGCAGTCATGGAAGAGTAAGGCACTTGTTCATCAAGCCCACATGTCATCTACAGCCAGAACTCCATGTAAGGTGCTGTTCTGCTTTGTTTTGAGTTTCTCATGCTGTTGAGAGGAGGCTGATGACAAATAGAATGGAAATCATTGCCTTAGAAATACAGAAGCAGCAAAGAAAATGCAGTTGTTTATAAAAAGCCTGGCAATCCAGCATTATATGTTGATAATAAAAGTCTCTCTGTTTTTGCTAAAAACTCTGACTTTAAGGTCCTTAAGGTTAAAAAAGAGAGCTCTTATGTATTCCATAATATATATTTACATATCCTGTAGGTAAGATTTTTGTCATTATTAGGCCTCAAGACATCATTATGAAAAATTAAAATATTTTTATGATGGTGAGGGTATTTGATTTGTGGCTACTTTTCCTCTGCAAATAATTAATAATGTTAAAAAATTTACCAGTGGTTTTGGCCATCTTGAATGCAGATTTCTCTACTGAATTTTCCAGAGCTAAAATATTAGCTTCCTATACTAAATTTGGTTGCTAACATGGGGATACACTTTCAGTATGAGGATATGTAGCTTTGACAGGATGATTTCCACTAATGTTCTTTTTGACTTGTTGTTTAAAGGAGGCTAAATATACATACTTATGTATGTCTTTTAATGAGATCAGCACCTCGTGGCCTGGCTGTTTGGTCTTACTGTGAGGTTCTTTCTCCAAGCGAAAGCCGGTGATTTCTTCATTTCATACGTTTGCTCTAGAAAAGAGGCTGTAAACAATATCCCCAGTACAACCGAGAAATTATATCCCTGCCATGATTTCAAAGACATCAATTTCTTAACAGAAACCTGACTTCAATTTAGGACGTGGTTTTCCAGTGATTAATGGGCTGGTTTAAAGATAATCAGGAAAATAAAGATTGAACACATCTTTTCCCTAACACTCGGCTATATTTCTCTGCTCTTGTATATTGTTATTCTTCTGGATCCCTTACTAGGATTTATTTACACAAAATTGCATGTCCTTGGTGTATCCCTTTAAAGGTGCAATCAGTCATTGTTGTGCAATTCATCTTGATTTCATAAAATGATGAAACTCCATCCCATAGAGACTTTATGTTTTTGTAAGTGAGAATGATTTTATCCAATTCTCCAAAAAGTTTTCCTTTGTTGTGCTCAGAAATTGAATGTACCAAAGAGAATAAAGTTAATTACATCTCTGTGGCACCTCTCAATTTAAAAAGTAATGTTGGTGCACTCAGAGGCAAAACTGGATCAGCAATACTATCATGAAAGGCCATACAAGTAGAGGGTTGTCTTCATGTGATGCTCTTGGTAGATTCTGAGGAAAGTCAACTACTGTGTAGTGCGAAGTTTACATTTTTGTAAAAGTAGAATTTGAAAAAAAAATCAAGGAGGAAGTATAGGAGCACCTTCTAGGCCATTCCTAGGGTTAATGTTGTTAATCCCAGCCCTTGAAATGCATTCCTGGCCAGGCTGAGTTACCTAATAAAGTCAGGGCAACCAGTACTACGAAGTAGAGTTACTTCAAACACCAAGGAAACATATATATATATATATATATATATATATATATATATATATATATATATATATAAAAGAAAAAACCCACAAAATGAAAATCCCAAACAAACACATGGTAGAAAGGAATTTGTAGAAAGAGAAAATACTTACTTCTCAAACCCTTTCTTATCTGAAAATGAAAGAAGATGCAAAGCATCCACTCCATAGCAATGAAAATAGCTCCTCCCTGCCCCTTGCGGATTCCATTTCTTCCTCTTGACCCAGTTCCATGCTCACCTGTCACAACTGACTATGAAAATCCTAAAGGCATTGCTGTTTATGCAGATTGTGCATCCTAGTTATAACAGTATCTATGATATGTTTAATTGATTTGTTTCTAAGATTAGCCCTTCATAAAAAATAAACATCTTGACCGGGTGGTGGTGGTGGTGAATGCCTTTAATCCCAGCACTTGGGAGGCAGAGCCAGGTGGATCTCTGTGAGTTCCAGGCCAGCCTGGTCTACATAGGGAGATCCAGGAAAGGCTCCAAAGCTACACAGAGAAACCCTGCCTTGAAAAAAACCAAAATGAATAAATAAATAAAGAAATTAATAAATAAACATTTTTAATAGATGCCCTACTAAATATGATCAGTAGAGAACAGTGCATTCACTTTATTTCAGCTTTTTAGGTAATCAAGCCAATCAGCAATTTTTGGTCAATGAAAAACAAGGAGTTTAAAAACAGCCTGCATTAGGCAGTGGTGGTACATGCCCTTAATCCCAACACTTGGGAGGCAAAGGCAGTTGGATATCTGAGTTCATATCAAGACCAGCCTGGTCTACAAAGGGTTCCAGGACAGCTAGGGCTACACTGAGAAACCTTGTCTGAAAAACAAACAAATGAAACAGCCTGCTTTAATTATAATGCTCTTCCTTTTCTCCCCAGAAGACTTAATGGTCTGAAAAAGGAACCCTACTTGTATTTGTATACTTAGAGCCAGTGCTCACTTCATGAATGTGACAGGTGCACCCTGATGCTGATGTGGGAGCTTCTCATCTGGGTGTATTGTATGACTGGAGAACAGTGGGTGGTAATGTGCATTTTCCTGCTGGGTGGCACTCCATGCTCTCTGACTCTTTCATGGGCCATATACTATATTTACATGTGATGTATTTATGTTTTGCCTCCCTGCCCAGTCTTTGGGGGGCACTTGCTTTCCTTTCCTCCTGAGGGTTTGAAATAGCTCTTTGTCAGCTTCAGATCACACCCATAAAATTGGCTTCGAGTTTCCACCTTGTTTGAAACTCTCTGGCCTATAACCTCCCTAAACCCAAAACAGATGGGAAATAGTTCACCCAAACAATTTTGAAATATGCTAAACTTGTCCACATCTTAAAAAGTAGTTAATAAAACCCAATCTAAAATCTTATTTTCCTTTCCCCTGGGTATGTCACAAAAAATTCCATGCTTGTTCTAAGTTCACTTTTATTTAGGTCTAAAAATTGGGATCCTTTCTCCTCAGCTTTCCTCCTCCCTCTCTCCCTCCTTTTCTTAATTTCTGGACCCTAAACCTTCTCTAATTTCTTTGAAGTATTCTAGCATCGGTGTTCCCAACTCCCCCTCTTTGAGGATGGCCACTGTCATGCCCACACCTTGTCTGAGCTCTTTGCAAAGTCACCCTTTGCCTGTAGTCAGTTTCATGTAAAGGCCTTCATAGTCCCATTCCTCAGTGCTCACTTCCCTCTAACGTAATAAGTACACTTGAACATTGTGCTGGAATTCAATCTTTGTTGACTTAAAAAAAAAAGTAAACAAAGAAAGTTTACTCTGCCTGTTTCCACGTTTCCACAGGTAGTACAGGGATCCCCAAATGGACAAACTCCAGGAATTGTACTTCTTTTCTATCAAGTAGAGAAAAATCTTGTTTGCAAAATGAAACTGAAGCTACCATTCTGAAATTTTGTTTATTTAACACTATTTTTATTGAATGGTTTGTGCTTAATTTTTATTTAACTTTTTTATACAATATATTTGATCATATTCTTTCCTTCTGATCCTCCCAAATCCTACCCATCTACATCCTGTACATCTAACTTCATCTCTCTCTCAAAAAAAGAGCAAAAAAAAGAAAATCAAAACAAACAAATAAGACAATCAGATAACAAAACAAAGCAAAACTACATTTAAAGAACAAACATTTACTGGCACAGAGCACTAAAGAGCCAGGTGAGCACCTACCTACAGCCATGTGGTTTCAGTTCATGGAGTACCTAAGTCTGATGACTGTAATCAAAGGAGTGTGACTTTGAAAATAACAGTAATAAGATTTTCTACTAAAATACACTCTTCTTACCATAGAGAACTGAAATCTTTCAAATATGGACTTGATTCAGAAGTCATAGAACACATTGCATAACTACTGTGTATAGAGTATTGCTCTTTTCTTTCTCTGAACTTCTTTCTAATTACTGAACACTCTCAGGATCTTTCCACATTTCATCATCCTCCGTTTGATTCAGTTTCACCCACATCATCTCTTGCCTAGCCTCTAAATAGGCCCCTAAGTGCTCTTTCAGCTTCCATTCTTGCCCCTTCTCACTGTTTATGCTTCATAACAAAATGTTCATTTTAAAGGGCTTACAGCACATATTTTAGACTTGCATGCCGTATCAGCTCTCCTATCTGCTCAGTTCTGAGCTGTAACATTGTAACAGGAAGCCGATGATACCAGCATCAATCCAGCCACAGACAGTAGATAAAGGAAGGTATGTAATAAGGTTTTATTACCCATACTCATACAAAGTGCATTAGCTGAAACACCAATCTTTGTTTAATTGTTTTTACAATATTTATTTACTTTCTGTGAGATGGTGGTGTGACAGTAGTGTAGAAGTCAGAGGGCCACTTGTGCAAGTCAAGTCTCTCCTTCCACCCTGTGAGTTCTGGATATTTAACGTAGGACTTCAGCTTTAGCAGCAAGCCCCTTTACCCTCTGAGCCATCTCTCAGCCCCACCTCTTGTTGGAAAAGTAAGTCTTGGACCATGTTAGTATCATGCCTGTGGTTGTGCTCTTCCCCACAGCTTTGCACTCATAAGATCTTCTTTCCATGCACCAGCTGCTCAGTCAGAGTTGGTCTCAGCTTCAGGGATCAGTGAACTACCTGGATGTGTTAAGGACCTCCATGTATACAAACTGAGATGGAATGGTGACAGTCTGACCTTTAGAAATCACTTTCAAACTTTCCCTTGATTTCAGTTTCCAAACTAAAATTCAAACTTCTGCAAATATCCTCGGTGCCAACTCGTGGATTAGATTCTATGTGAGCTTCTTCCACCCTTCTGACCCTGAGAGCTACCACCAGGCTCTGTGCAGAGCTCACCCCTCACTGTAGGCCATTTGTTGGAACTAATTAGTCTAGACTGCATGAGATCCCATTTAAAAAACCATCTGATGATGGTTCCTATTGTTGAACTGTACTTTGTGAGGCACTAAGGTTTTCATTCATTTCAGAGCACACTGAGTTAATTATATTATGCAGGGATTTTTCAGGTTGAATAGTTGACCTGAGAAAGTCTAAAGGAGATTCTAAAAGGGTAGGGAAGCCATTTCTTATTTTGGCAGCCTTCAAACATCCTGAGAACTTCAAAGTCTTTAATTGTGACCTTTTTCAAGGCAAAAAGTTGATGACCTGGGAGTGACTTGTTATATCCAGGTGGCCCTTGGAAGTAATAAAGCAGGACCTCACCCATTACTGGAATGGGTGATCTGTGGTAAAACTTGTAAACTCCACGACAACATGTTGACAGCATTCCTTCCTAAAAGGTCAGGATGAAATGAAAGCTAAACATGCAGTTTGAATTCTTCTACGGTTCTGTGGTCCATGTGCTTTGCCATGAGGGAGCGTGGAATAGAGTGTAAGAAAATATCTGCTGGATTGTAGTGGTGTGCAATCTCCACATTGCTAAGGAGAAAGGGGGTGCCCTTTCTCCCAAACTATTTCTGAAGACAGCTGCACTGCTAGAGCCAAGAAGAAAAGGAATTAATTTTCACAGCTGTGTCAGGAACTAAACCTTTCTGCAGAGCAGGAACATTGCAGCCACCCTTCCTCATGAAACCCTCATGAGTTTCTGAGATGTGGTGGACTGCTGCTTCCCAGGAGTGGTAGCCATGAGAGGTGTTAAGAGGAGAGAGCTGAGTCCTGTCACCCTGGAGGGGGCATCTAGCAAGTGAGACTGGTTTTCAGGGCTATTGATGACTCCAAAAAAGGAGCTCATTTTGTTCTGTTTCATTCATAAACCAGCACCATGTGTGCTTTATTTATAGAACTTTAAATACCATACATATTCTAAGGAATAATAGTTGTATCAATATTATTTTGCATGCTAAGGAAAATAAATGCCAAAATATTGTTTTGTCTGGTGTATAGTTTTTATTGAAGTATATGCAATAGATATAGCTGTAGGTATCAACTACAGATAAGAATATGGATATTGTATAAACAACAATATTCACATAAAGTTAATATAGATATAAAGTGACAAAATGCCATATTTTGGCATTCGGATGTTTGCCGTACATCTCTTTCTTAAAATGAAAGGTTGATTCTAGAAGCCAACTGCTAGAGGACTTCATTCTGTAAGCTGTGAATATATGTTTTTTCCATTGGTTAATAATGAATAAACAGCTTTGACCTAGGGCAAGGCAGCTTAGAGGCAGGTGGAAAATCCAAGGACAGAGAGAGGGAAAAGAGAAAGGGGAGTCAAGGGAGATGCCAGCTGCCACCATGGAAGAAGTAGCAAGAAGACAGCAGACTGGTAATGCCACAGCCATGTGGCAACTTATAGATTAATAGAAATGGGTTAAGTTATACCAAGAAGCCTGCCATAGGCCATTCAATTGGTAATTGATATAAGCCTCTGAATGATTTAGAAGCGCCCATGGGACCGCGGGGCTGGGCAGGACTGTAGAAAACTTATGGCTACAGCCAATATATAACAGGAAACAAGATTCTACATATATCTCATCATGACATTAACATAGAGCATGATCTCTATGTAAATACAAATGCTATTATCTTCATCTTTGTATCCCAACACCTTTACCTGATAGATGATTAATTGTTGATAAATGAAACTAGAAAGTACAAAAGATGTAACTTCACCCATTATAAATGTTATAATTTGAAATGTCCCTATGGTAAACAGATTGCATTGTATAATTTGAAATGTCCCTATGGTAAACAGATTGCAGAGATAGGAAAGAGTCACTGATTGCATCTCCCTCATCCTGCAGTCTCTCTCATTGGTATCATTGTTTCCCTGCAAGTTTAGATGAGGGCAAGGCTAGCCCACTTTCCCAGCACTCAAGGAGCTTCTGTTATGCTGCGTTAGGGGAAAGAGACATTCTACAGCAGGATGTTTGCAGCTTATGCCTCTGTCAGCAACTGCAGCTTATTAAGACCACAACAACAAAAACAAAAACAAAACAAATATTACAAATGAATATGAGACAGATGATTTTGTTTATCTCGAGTTAAAAAGACAAGCAATGAGACCCCTGGGAGCCCTGAAAGGAGAAACTTCTAACGCTAATTGAGACATGATTAAAAAGATTGCTGTGTCGTGCTGCCAGCAGCCACTGAGTTCAGTCATGAGGTTCCCCAGTGCTGAAGCAATCAAACCAGTTATTACAGCTTGAGCAAGCAGCAGACTGTCTTTAGTATGTATATTTTCTGTAAAATGATAACTTATTAAGGGCGTAAATGGAGTTTCTGAAACATTTAATAAATATGTTTTAAGAAATTGCTCTCTCTGGTATCATTTATCATAGTCTCAGATGGGTTTCTTGAATTCTTTTTTCTGTAGCAGTCTTGTGTAAATAAACACAACCCAAATTACACGTATAATCTTAAATCTTCTTATTGCCATGTTATAAAAAGTACAAAGAGGGAAAATGTTTTTAATAATATTTTGGTTAATGTAGGTTTGAAGTAATATTTCAATATATACTATACAATATTATTAATGAGATGTTTTATGTTTTTTTTCATTATGTGCAGATATTATAAATCACTTGGAGAACATCTTACTTTTGTCTGCTCATGCCATGCTTGGTGGCTAGTGTCTCTCATGCTGGAAAGGACAGCCTCAACTTTTCATTTTCTTGGACATATACTATATAGGATACATCATTTCGGTGATGCTATTTGAAAATTTCAGGGCTTTATTGTTTGGTAATATTATATGTGGTCCTAGAAGGAAATCCACTTTCTAACAATGAAATAGTCTTTTCTATGAAATGATGGTCTGGTAATAAAGAGTATGTAATAGTTTCCATGAAAACCATTGACAACTAATATTATTATTTTAATTACCTTTCAGCATTTAAATGACTAGCTGTCATGCATTTTTTTCCATGGTAAGATCTTAGAAATTGCAAAATTCCCACTAAAGAAAAAACAAATTAATGTTCATAAGACTCTCTTCAGAAAAATGGTACTACAGTGTGCTGGATAGGAAGGCCTCATTGGAAATGATATCTTGATGTGAAATTCTTGTCCACCAAAATCATTAAAATTTCCCTAGATAGGACATTTTTTATCGTTTACAGTGGGCTACACATCAGATTTCTAAATAGTATCATCAAGTTACCATGAAAGAAAATCAGTAGATTGCTAGACTTGCAGAAAGGCAATAGGTTTTCCCAGTTTGGGTAGCTCTATGAGTAAAGGCACTTGCTGAGCAAGTTTGAGGACCTGAGTTCAAATCCCCAGTACCCAAGCAAAATGCCAGGAGATGATCCCTCTCTCATCCCTCCTCCTGCTTGCAATCATTGCACCATGATGTATGGAGACAGAAGTGTAGCTAGAGCTTCCTTGTCAGCCAGCCTCATTCCAGGCTCAGTGAGAAAACTTGATTCCAAAGGAATAAGATGGACAGCCATAAAATAAAACATCAAATATTCACTAGTCTCCTCACATGCACACAATTAATCCTATGTCACACATAACATACAACATGCTCACATACACACATACATAAGTGTATGTATGAGCTTCTGAAAGTCACAATGGCTTTGTTACTGAAGGGTCCATTCGAAATGGCTGAAAGATTAATGTCACTTCATATTTCCAGTCACTTCAAGGATTCTGATATCCAGGGTTATTTGCACATAGGCCATGCACAGGACAGTGGAAATAAGCAGGAATATGGTGGGCAGCACCCAGTAGCATCAGGCTGGTATGGGCACTCAGTCACGTGACATGAACAGTAAATAGTAAAATGAGAAAAATGGAAACTTGCTGAGGAGACAGGTCTGTGTCCTTAAGGACTGGAGAAACTTTTCTTCTTGCTCAATTTTGATAGTTAAAATGAATATCATACCTTCATTTTGTTCATTTGGCTACATTAATGCATTCACATGGCACATGTTAGTAACTTTTAGTTAACATTAAAATTTAATCAGCTCAAATCATTGTTAAATTCTTTTTCCTTGGCTTCTACAGAAATGGAGCATAGGAATTCTTCAGTTTGAGGCTTAAAATGAGAAGTTGTTGTGCTAAATACAAAATCCTGAAGGTGTAGGTTCTCACAGAGGATCCAGAATCTATGAAACATGAATGACTATAAGAGCTCTTCAGAATTCAAATTTAGAGTCATTAAAATTACTTTGATTTTGCACTATATATGTTGATAATTAAAACATGCTCACAGGATCTCACAATTGGGAACAATTACTGAGTATTGTTTCACAGTGAAGCCAGTGTATCCTTCAAAAGTACAAAAGTGTCAGGATGAGAGATCCAGGGCAGCGTAATGACAGATTAATTTGTTCTTTCGTTTGTCTTGATGAGAAAATTTAAAATTTTGTCCATACTGTTGCAGGAGGGGAATTCCACTACCTCCCTGTTCTACTTAAAAAATATAGAACCTTTTTTTATTCATTTTACATACCAACCACAGATCCCCCTCTCATCCCTCCTCCTGCTTCCCCCGTCCACCACCACCCCACCCCACCCACTACCCACCCCCACCCCCGACTTCACTCCCCTATCCCCTCATCCAACAGGGTAAGTTCTCCCATGGGGGGACAGCTAAGCCTGGTAGATTCAGTTGAGGAAGGCCCAAGACCCTCCCCGCTTTATCAGGGGTGAGCACGGTGTCCAACCATAGGTAGTGGGATCCAGGAAGCCAACTCATGCTCCAGGGATAGATTTTGATCCCACTGCCAGGGGCCCCTCAAACAGACCCAGCTACACAACTGTTTCCCATATGCAGAGGCTCGTCCAGTCCATGCAGGTTCCACAGCTGTTAGTCTAAAGATCATGAGTTTGTGCTAGGGAAATTCCCAGGAATTCACAAGGACAACCCCAAATTAGACTACTAGCAACAGTGGAGAGGATGCCTGAACTGGCTTACCCTGGTAATCAGATTGGTAAATACCCTAACTATCATCATAGAGCCTTCATCCAGTAACTGATGGAAGCAAATGCAGAGATCCACAACCATGCACCAGGCCGAGCTCCAGAAGTCCAGTTGAAGAGAGAGAAGAGGGATTATATGAGCAAGGGGGGGGGAGGGGTCAAGATCATGATGGGAAAATCTATAGAGACAATTGAACCAAGCTCAAAACATAAAATTTTAATTTGATAATAATATTTGCATTTTTTTTGTGGCAACACAGGCCTTCAATCACCACACTTGGGAGGCAGAGGCAGGTAGATCTCTGAGTTTGAAGCCAACCTGGTCTGCAGAGAAAATTTCAGGACAGCCAAGGCTACAGAGAGAAACTCTGTCTTGAAAAAACAAAATAATTAATAATAATAATAATAATTTCACTTTAAATCAAAGCAAACTTTTACTTTATATTTTAATGTCTCATTTGAATAATTTCAAGGTAGACTTTGCCTATTTATAAATCAACAAATTGTACATGGTGATACTGCAAAATGATGAGCAAATTAATACATCAAAAATAAACAAATTACAATTATCTCTGATATAATTAACATTTAAAAAATAATCAACTGCCTGATTGTTGAAACCACAAATATTTCCCTTTCTTCTTCTTACTGTGCAAAACACAAACCCATAAATATTATAAAGAAAATAAAACAATAACCATAATGAATTATAACCCATTTTGAACATAGTTGGTAATAAAGAGTACTAAATTACATGAATTTAAATTAATTATACAAACTTACATTATCATATTCCTCCTAATATATTTAGTAGAATTACCCTTAAATTTTAAGTATAAAGTTTAAGATTAACCTAAGTCTGCTATTATTGGTATTCTTTGTCTATTTATGGAAGAATGTTTTCCTTTTCCTATGAAATCTCAGTAGGTACTAATTAGTTTTATCTTGATGAAAATAATTGTTCCTCTGTATCTTTTAATCTAAGGATTTTAAAAAACTGACTTAAACAATTTGAGGAGATAACACTAAAAGGTTTCATGTATACATGACTTCTGCACCAGAACTTCAAAGTCTCATAAGAAGACACCCACAGAGAATGATGAGTGAGGAATGATAACATTTTTTTTAGCTTTTATCACATTGATCATGAAATAATCGATTCTCCTAAGAAAATAGATGCAGTCCTCTGTTGTCATTTGTTTTTCAAATTCTTCAAAAATATACTGATAATTGCAGACCCAGTAGCGTGGGGAGACTAATCTATAGACCAGGGCTGATGGGCCCATCCATTCCCATGCTACTATTTGTGTCTGTTGATTGGCACATCCATTCTGAAATGTGATCTCCAGTCATAGAAATATGAGTTGCCCAGCAATCTTGAGCATTTGTCCTTTAGAAGTGATGACAACCTATAAATTCCCAACTATGCTAAAGACATTTTACTTTGGGGAAGAGAAAGGAGAGTTCTGCCTGCCAAAGTGCATTTAAACGACAAGGGGGGATCCGGGCGTTCTTATCTCTGAGACATGGGAAGTGGAAATATGGAAGTCCTTATCATCTCTCTGTGCCAAGAAGGACACAAGTCTTAGTATGAGAAGGTCTCAGAGGTCCAGACATACTCACATAAATGAAAGTAACTAAGTCCCAAAGAGACCAAAACTCTTGAAACTGGAGATAAACGTGAAGGATTTAAAAATAGCTATGTATCAAAACATAATTTTGTAGGAAACTTTCATAGCAGTGTAATCGACAAACTATGTGCCTCGCTGACGGCTTTGAACAGGGAATAATCAGAGTGCTGTTATGTCCCCATGCTTTACACATGCATCTATTTTTAATACATTCTAACATAAATTTAAGTTCAAGATAATGCATGCTGCTGCACCTTAATGATAGTGATGAATAGAATATTGATTAGAAAATGGTCTGAGGAACAGGTAATTGATAGGAGTGGAGGCAAGGTGGCAATTTCCGTCTTCATCATCTTTCTCATAATAACTACAGATCCTTCAGCTGTAGTATTATATATCTGGCACAATCAAGGGAATGTAATATATGAATTAATTTTTAATTAAAATTCCTGATACCTAAAGTAAATAAAATCTCATGTGATAATTCTGTGGTGATTTGATACATTTATCATGGAAGGAAAAATATCACTTGCATAGAGATAAAAAGAGACACCAATTAATATTTTGGCAGCAAGTTTCAATGTGCCCTTCTTCAATGAGTTTCTTAAGTAGAAAGCATGTTACATTCTTATGGGAAATACTACTGATAGGAAAACAAACTCTGGTGAGTCCTCTTTACTCTGATATGTATTTTAAAGACTTAATGTATAAAAAATGTCCACTGCTGTTAGCTCAAAACGGATAGATCCAAAATTTACTTTTAACTTTGGAATAGTTGTCTAGAAAGTACAAGGCACTATAAGGGTGGTGAGATAAACATGCCTTTCCTCATTTTCCAACATGCAGTCCACCAATAGTTTTCAAAACATTCCTGACGTGAGGTCCTCATAAAGCTAGAATTTCGGCTGCCCTTTTCTCTCTGCTGTTCATGTTAAAGGTATGTGCCTGAGTAGTTGACGTGTACTGTGGTGGCCTTGTACTTTGTGAGCCATGTGAGTTGAACAAATATTTGTAGAAACTACAGTTCCACTCAGTATAGATTTTGTTCAACACAAAACACCAAATGACCTCTTACTGGATTCTTACACTAGCCTTAGAGGGCTTTTAAAATGTAAAAGAGCCTGTGAGATGAATCAGTGAATAGTCACTTGCTGCCAAGCCTGATGACCTGAGTTCCAGCCACAGGACCCACGTGGTGGGAGGAAGAATGGGCTCTTCAGTTGTACTCTGACCTCCTCTCCTGAGCTGTGGTAAAGTGCCCACACAAGTAAGCACACATATGATAAAATAAATACCTGTAATAAAAACACAGCATCCTGATGCTCACTTAAGTGAAGCTATGATGAAAACACTGGAGGATTTTCCTACATCTATATCATGTCTTCTAGTCTTCCAGTACACAAAGATAGTTTCAATTCTCAAAATAACCAGCTTAAGTAGTCATAATGCCACCATGCTTCTTTATAGAATATTCTCAAAAAAACTTTTTAAGTGGTGGAACCACACTCTTTATTTATTTACTTCTAAAAATACAATTTAATTGTGAATAGCTTATATTTCTTTGTCTAATTTCATTATACCTGGAGGAGATAGTTCATGAAACTCTCACTAAAACATAGTTGGCAATAGATAACATTTTCTATGAAAAACTATATTTCTAAATAATAGAGGAAGCACTGCTTATGGAAAGATTAAGGGGACAAGATATCATGTTTTCAAACTTTTTGTTTTGTGTTTTGTAAATGTTGATGGAAGGACGGGATGCTGACAGAAGCAGACATACGAAGCATGATGCTTCCTCAAAGCAGCCCATGATGCCAGTAGTTCCACCTCTTCTGACATCAACTGTTCTTCCATTCTGAAATCAAAGTATATTTAACACACACACACACACACACACACACACACACACACACACACACATGTGCATGCACTGACACATGAGCGCCCCACTCACCCACGCAACACACACACACAGGTATGCACACACATGTGTAAGAGTTATACAACTTTCAAGCTTGAAGGCACCAAGAAACCTCAACCAACTTGTCCAGTACAGGTGGCCATAGCTTACAACAAATCACTAGAGTCTTTGACAGCCTCAAAAACAACTGAGTATCTTATACGAGTCTAGCTCTTGGATTTAACTATATAAATATCAACATAATCCAATACAAGGTAAGGAACATTCTAGAGGATCACAGACTAGGACTTACTGTCTCCCAAATCATAGTGTTTGAATAAATCACCAAATTTGATGGAGTATCTGAATGATTATATGTCTAATTAACATTACCATCATCGTCATCATCACCATCATTACCATCATCATTTGACCTTTGTGCATATTAAGATTTTCACCATCAGTGCACTGAAAATCCTTAATTCATGTTCTACAGTATATAGAAATTATTCTCCAAATAGCAGTGTCTTCTATGGTTTAGAAAATTAAGCATCAATGTTCTTTGCAAGTACAGTAAGCAAAAATACAGTGATTTGGATCATATCATAATAGCCTTCCCCAAAAGAAGTCCTATAGTTTTCCGGAGCCATTAAGGTTTGAGGATACAGTTTCTCATGTGACCTTTGAAACAGAATGGAAACACATGCCAATGATTTAAAACAGAAGCAGATAGATTGGAAGTGTTTCCCTCTGCTGCATGTTCTCGGCACAGTTGGCATTGTAACCTTGAAAACCTCTCAAGTGGCACACAGTGATTCTCAAAGGACAGACATGGAACTGGCATGAAGTGGGGGAAATGAAGCTTCTCCATGTTGAATCAGATCAGAATTTCACTTGGGTGTTGGAACATTTCAGGAGAAAACAAACAAGCTCAAACGGCAGTGATTCTGAGATTTCTTCTCCAGGGGCTGGGTTCTCTTCCTTCAAACCCCTCACTGAGATTTGCTGCTTTAGGAATTCTTTAGTTGACATAAATCCTGTTACTGCTGTAATCTGTCATCTATGGAAGTAGTTATTAAAGATTTTGTTTTTATTTTAAATAGAATGTGTTTGCACTAGTGTGTGTGTGTGTGTGTGTGTGTGTGTGTGTGTGTGTGTGACTGAAGTGCCCTATGAGGTCAGAAAAAGGCAATGGAGGCCTGGAGCAAGAGCTACAGAAAACTGTGAGCCATCTGAGTTGGGTACTGTGAACCAAGCTCAGGTTCCCTGCCATGGATTGAGATGTGCTCTTAACCACCGAACCATCTCTCCAGGCCCCGTTATATCAATTATGCCATTCACGAGTAATGTGTTTTTACATGGATTATATAAAGCAGAAGCATTAATGGTTGTAAGTAAAGATGCAATGGCCATGTGACCCCTTGTCCATCTGCACATTAGAGGGAGAAGTGGTTCAACAGGAAAATGCCTTTGGAAATTCCCTGTAGATGTGGTTGACTGATGATTTTTGTCTATGTTCATAGTGTGTAGCATATCCAAGGCGTCCTTGAGAATTGCCCTCAAAAACTATGAAAGACAACTGCAATGTTTTTACTAAAGCTCTTGAGAAAGGTTCTATTTCTTAGGAGTAACGAATAAATAGAAACCTGTTATTTCTTAACTCTTCAAGATATACTGCATGCCTCATAGTTCAGGCACTTGTGAGAACATAGGAATGATCATAACCCTTAGATATCTGTCTGTGTGGAGTTTATAATCTAGTAAGGATCTGGGCGTGAATCAGACAATAAGACAAGTAAAAGTGGCACTTTATAAAATGGTTGAGTGTATTATGAAGTTTTTTAAAAAATCAAAAATGCATATTGGAAAAGAGATTTTCATTGTATGAGATAGTTAGTCAAGACTTCACTGAAATTGAGTTAAATATGGAGAGGAGATAATTCTACCATTACCCTCTGTTTGGGAATGTCACTATCCCTTTAGGTTACAAATTACCCACATCATTGAACAGTTGTTTCAATAATCAATAAAAGCCATTATAAGATACTTAGAAATCATAACCCACTAGAGAGTGCTATAGCAGTGGGTCATTGACCTGCTGCTATGATCTGATGTTAATTATGTTCATAATTCATTGTTGATGTACATTTTGAATGAAATGTTCATGGGAAACCTGGTGTGGAAAGCGATGGCAGATTAGAGAATGTAAAAGAATAACCACCTAAAGTAAACATGTAATGAACTGAAATGATTTGCTTTATAAACATTTCAAATGTCAGAACCAAATTCAGTGGACAGTGTTTACTTAAAACATGTTGCAGCAATTAAGGATAAAGAGGGAGCAAAGCCAAGGGCAAGACGCAGCGTTCTGTAATTAGTTAGCCTGCGTTAGGGCAGCTTTGGGCTGGGAGGAATTTAAAACACAGTCAGCATGATAAGTGGGGCTGAAACTGATAAACAGTTTAATAATCCAATCGCTTTGTTGTGCCCGAAATGCTTCGCATTTGCTCAACAATACAAATCCTTTGTGGAGTGAAATCTTCCAACCACATTTCAAAGCATTGTACAGGAAAAGTAGTGACACCCCAGGTGGCCAGAGGAGGTTAATATTACCCACCCGCCCCCCCAAAAGAACCAGAAATCTAGGATGATGGGAAACCAAATCCATCTGAAAAAGATGTATGTAAACTAAAAAGTTAACAATCATAATTACAATCTTGGATTTTGTGACTAATTGTGGTCTTCAAAACTTCCTTTATTTTTATGAGGGTAACTATCTCTTTAATAGAGAAAATCATGTTAACATTGTGGTTCTGGGAAAGCAATAAGCCATTGTTTTTTTCTTTCTTTCTTCCAAGTTTAGAATTAGACAGAAACTTATATTGATTTTGTAATTACTGAGGAAGCCAAAATTTTCTATGCATAGTACATTCCGCAGTTAGTTTCCCCTTTGTACGATGTTGCAAAGGACACAGGTAATCTTTCAGAGCTTTCTTCATTTTCTCACCTTCGAGACCCGGAATCATAGAACTCGTTATTTTGTCCTTGTTCCCATGTAATGTCGGTAATGTCGTCTTCTTTAGTCAAGAATATTTTTTCTTGTCATTACCTCTCTTGTGAACCTTGAGGTTCTATGAAATCCCTTACAATGTAAATGAGATGGAATACACTTCTAACCAGTGATTAATTCACAGTGGATGGACATCCCTAAGTCTTCATTAAATGTCTACATGGTCTCAGTGCCCAACTTCTCCTGCAAAAACCATATAATGACTAGAAAAAGAGGCAAAGAAGCATCAGAACCCTTCATTTTGTTTTCTTCATGACCCACTCAGTGCTTAGCCTTAGCATTCTTCTTCTTTTTTTTTTTTTAATTTTTATTTTGCAATACAATTAAGTTCTACATACAGGCACAGATTCCCTTGTTCTCCCCCCTCCCGCCCCCCTCACCTTCCCCCCAGCCCGCCCCCCGTTCCAATCTCCTCCAGGGCAAAGCCTTCCCCACAGACTGAGATCAACCTGGTAGACTCAGTCCAGGTAGGTCCAGTCCCCTCCTCCCAGGCCGAGCCAAGCGACCCTGCATAGGCCCCAGGTTTCAAACACCCGACTCATGCAATGAGCACAGGACCCGGTGCCACTCTTCTTATGCTATGTGTAGGGTTAGCATGGCCCTCCTGGCCTCTGCATTGACCTTTAACTCTACCAACCCTTCCAAAAACTTTGGTTCTTTCTAATTGTAGAGTTTTATCCAGTAAGACTTCTCCAGTGGTAGAATAAGGCCTACTTAAAAAGAACTGTAGTTGCTGTATCAGTATCTTCATCTTTTGTGTGTGTGTGGGGGGGGGGGGCGGGTAGTGGTGGTGGTGGTTTTGTGATCTTTTTTTATTAAGAAAGATTTTTCTTTTTTACCTACCAATCACAGATCCCCCTCTTCCCTCCTCCTAACCGTTTAGCCTTCCCCCACCCACCCACGCCCCATTCCCTCCTACAGGAAGATAAGGCCTCCCATGGGGAGTCAGCAGAGCATGATCCATTCAGTAGAGGCAGGTCAAAGCCCCTCCTTCTTCTTTTTAAACAGGATTTATTTATTATGTTTCATGAGTGTTTTGTCTCCTATGAGTATGTATGTGTGTGCTTACTGTCCCTGGATGTCAGAAGAAGGCATGGATACTCTAGAACTGGAGTTAAAGTTTTTTGTGAGCCAAGATGTGGGTGTAATAAAGTGAACCTTGGTCCTCCGCAAGAGCAAAGAGTGCTCCTAAACACTGAGTCATCTCTCCATCCCTAGTGTACTTTCTTGTCAACAAGAACAAAGTCCAAAAATGAAACAGCAGGAAAGCAACATAATATAATCACAGAGAAAAGAACCCATTGTCAATTGTCTGGAGAAACACTTGATTAGCTATATCCCATGTTAGCTTTAATTGACTCTCCATAGAGCCCAGGCTGGAATCTAACAACTGTTTAATAAGAAACAACATATGCCCAGTTTAATACTGAACATCAATCAATAAATACTTGGCGATATATTTTTTTTAATTGTAAAGTTATATTTTCAATATGAAAATTAATACCAGATATCTCAAACTGCAGAAAAATATAGAGTTAAAAGTCTACTCAAGTGTGCAAAATGAGCACATTTTATATGTGTGTGTGTGTGTGTGTGTGTGTGTGTGTGTGTATCTGTTTCTAACCTCCCCATTCTGGCCTTATTTTTGAGAAACTTTTGTTAATGTATTTATATATTTGAGACAGAGTCTCTGTGTAACCAGGCAGTCCACACTCATTTTTTCTCTGTCTCTGCCTCCTGAGTGCTGACATTACAGGCTTCTTTGAGGATCTATCTAGATGAGCAGAATCTTTTTGCATTCTTCAATGTTTATTGCTAGGTTCAGAGTTTGAGGAATTTGAAAATAATAGACATAATTCATGGTTTATTCTCTTGTGTTTATTCCATACTTCAAGGGAAGGTGCTAGTCATAATTAGAATTTTGGAAACATTTTTCAAATAATTCTTGATAACCTTGTGAATGAGATGGAGGCCAGGTGACAGGGAAGATGGGAGATTTGTAGCTGATTGAGCAGTTGTACTTTAGAGGTTGATTGATGTGTTGACATCCACATAAAGGTTTATACATACAATGTCATACCTTTGGACGCTGGTCTTAATTCTGTTGATCTACTCCATCATGTTAACCAAAAATTTGTACAATGACAGGTAGCATGCTCATCAAATTTGCTAATGATGCCCGACTTAGAGAAAATTAACACAACCATGTCACAATCAATATTCAAGTAGTACATTCATCTGGATAAAGGTATGACTGTAAGCAAAGTAGATCATCATTTCAGTTAAAAGGTATGTCTGACATTGGGGAATCCAGGTATGTGCACATGGATCTAAAAGAAGCTTGTGAGTGTGTTTATTGATGAATAAGTGAGTAAATCTAAGAATAGGAAAGTTTAAGTGGACATGTATGATATTCCATCCATAGAGTATATAGAGCTTATTGGTTACAAAGATGAAAGAGAGTTTCATAAATGAGACCTGCTCCAGCAGTGTTTGAGGGAAATGATGAAACAAGTTGTAGAATCCGTTCTACAACGTGGACAATGAAACCCAAACATGGCAGATAGAAAAGTTAAAGGAGGAACTGGAAAATCATCTTTCCTTTTGAGGTGTCTTGTCTTTATAGCAATATAAACTATACACCACCTGTGCCAGAACAAACAGTGTAGCTAGAATTTCAGAAAGACGTGGTTGCAGTCCACTGAAAACATATTTAACAGTGGGTGGACTTTGTGTAAGCCTTGTTAGTTTTTCTTTCTTTTTTTTAAGGTTTACTTGTTTATTTAAAGTTTTTTTTTTCATTTTACATACTGCCCACTGTAATCACAGCACTATTTACCTTTATAGGACAAAGTAATTAATTGGAGATTTTAAAATCTAATTTAAATTATTGTTTTATCAATATCCTAAACTTTTCTGTGTAAATTTTCCATGTTTTTACCACACTCCTTAGCCTGTTTTCAATTTTCCTTTTTTTAGGGATCTTTTCCCCTGGTGAAAGGAGTGATGTTTGCCTGCTACTTATCTGTTTTATTGTAGTCTTCTATGTTCCAACTCTCTGTTGACATTATTCTGATTTTTAATGGTTTCAAGTACATCCGCTGCTCCTTTCATCTTTACGATTTCCTTTCTTTTATTTTCCCTTCTGATGAAGATCTTACGATATTCGCCTAATTCTATCCTTCCCTTATTCTTTCCTCTCCTTTTAACAGGCATGTGTCATGTTAGGAATGTCTCTTTTCTACCCATTTGACCAGAATTTGACATCTTTTGTCTTCATTAGTATCACTTCTTAGTGAGTTTATTTCTATACCAACCTAATTGATTTTTTTGAAGTGCTGATTTGAAGTGTTTCAGGTTTTTTCTGTTGTTGATACTCAGTAGCATTCAATTTTAATTTTATTGACTTTACATTAGTGGAATTAATATACATATTTTCTGGTTTTCCATTTTAGGAATTTTGTTTCTTTGATTTAATACATTGCAAATATTTGAAGATCTATATTTATGACTTTGACGGAGTTTGATTCCTTTCTGTTTTTGAATCTATTCCAGATCCTTCTTGGTCTGTCCACACCTTGGCCAGTGTTCCTCTTGCCCTCTAACTTTTCTGAATATAGCATCTTTTTCACTCTTTTTCTCACCTCAATCCATGTATCCAAGAACAACATTTCTCCCCAGGAAGCCTTCCTTCAGTCCACTGTTCTAATATATTTTCATGGTTTCCTATCCAGACCTCTACTCCTCCCTCACCTCTCTTGTAAATGTGTTGAATACCTTTGCCTGAATTGATGACCACCATTGTAATTCACCATGTTAAAAAAAATGATGTAACTTCTCTTCACCTAAACTTACTTTCTCTTGTCTTTTGTTTTGATTTGCCCACACAAAAATTTCTTACCTCAAAATGAGTAAAAAACTATTCTGGAGCCCAACATGAGTCAATACAACTTGGTAAAAGTGATTTGGGTTTCACCAAATAATTTTCCACTGTGAAAACGTGTTTCCTGAAGTGTCTATACTCACAAAATAAAATACGTTGTCAATCAAGCCATATTGCAAATTCGTAGGTGAAAATACCAGCTGGACAGGTCTCAGCAGAGAAGGGACCTATCTGTCGTAGGTTGCAGACACTATCAGATGACATTTTTGGATTTGGGGTTGGTGGAACCTTATAGTCTGTTAACACATTTCAGAAGATTTTGAAATAGGGACCTGTGAGATGGCTTAGTGAGTGAAATAATGTGTTACTACACCTAAGAACATGAGTTTCATACCCTGGGCCAGAATGGGTAGAAATACAGAACATACTTCTGAAAGCTGGCTTCTGGTCTCCATAGGCACATGGTGGCATGTTTGCAGGGGCCAACACAGGTACACTCACACAGGTTACCAGACAGTCACAAGGGTATTAGGTCAAATACAGTGGTGTGTCTTTCTCAGAGCTTTAGCTCATCACTTGTTCCAATTTTCTAAACAGAAAAGCAGGCGTTGTTACGTCTGGAGAGGTGAGGCACCGTCCAACTTTATGTCATGAACCTATCCTTCAAATCTACAAAACCATAGCCTTCCCAATGCCAATGTCATCCAAGTGAGTCTATCTCCAAAACAGACCAGAGACTCCTTCATTGACATCCAAATTCAACTCCTAATTTTCTAAGGACGATCATGCACGCCCACTTCTCTGCAGACTATGGCTCTGACTGCTTCACATTGCTTGCCTGACTTTTTGGTTTATAATTTCACCTTTGCAGGTTTCACGCCTTGGATTGCATTACTCTCCTTTCTCTTTGTATCCCAGAGTCATCCATCCTTGAGCTGTTCTCCATCTTTGATTCTTGGACACCCAGTCCTTCACTGTTTCTTTCCTTTGCCCCGTATGCTTCCTTGGCTCATCTCCTACGTGACTAGAGGGTTTTTGTTTGTTTGTTTGTTTTGTTTTTTGGGGGCCTCTGAGTCTCCTCACAAAAATCTTCTTCTGTGGTCCAAATATTACCTCTATTCATAACCATATTTTATGTCACAGAGTTCTCTAGGCCAGGTGTTTCCCTTGCATGTACTTCTAATTTTTTATTGTTAAATTTGAACAAATTGAAATGTTCTTAAAATTGATGGTCATTTGTAATGTTATGATCATCTTCTTTAATCTAACAGAGTAGTTAGTACCTTAAATCTTACTTTGATTTAATTACCAACCACGAAATCCTTTTATTCATGCAATGTAAAAATCTCTTCCTTGGAAATGTGTGGGACAGCTTCATGCTTAGTATAATAATTTCTGGTGTTTTGAACTTTCATTTGTTCATTTTTATCATTTCATAATTAAGATTTCTCTTAATTTTCATTTCATTTATGCATGAAACATGTCATGTTGTCTTTACTTATTAAAGATATAAAGTTCATTTTTCATTATCAGCACTTACTATAAAGTAGCATAGGATATTCCTCATTCTGCCTGCTCTTATCCTCTTATACACCAGAGTGAGTTTTGACTTTTGAGCTTCAAGAGTCATTTTACTTTGTATATTCCTTAGTTCATAATTATTCTGGTTGTAATAATTTAAAGGTTATTATTTAATCCCAGCAGGGGCAGGCAGATCTCTGTGAATTCCAGGCCACCCTGGTCTACACAGTGAGTTTTAGGATAGCCAGGGTTATATAGAGACTCTGTCTCAAAAAAAAATTACATAAATAAATAATAAAATAAAGATTATTTACTACTGTTTTCAATAATTAGTAATGTTCTTTTTAGCATGTATGCCTATGTGAGAATAATATATGAATATTACATATGTACATGTGTGTGATAAGGCTATACATTTCTGTGCACATGTGCATAAGTCAGTGGAGACTTTTGTTTCCTTCTGTCACAATCTACCTTATTCCCTTGAGACATAATCTTTCATTGTTGCTGGAGCTAAGCCAGAGGCCAGTAAACCCAGTGATCCTCCTGTCTATGTCTGTCACAGTACTGTGGTGCCAGCCAGCACATGACCAGAGCTTTGAGTTTTACATCAATGATGAGATCTGAACACAGATCCTCAAATTCGAGTAGAAAGCACTCTTGACCACCAAGCTGTCTCCTAATATCATCCTTAAGACTTTCGATCAGCCATGCTTACAACAATAACCAGTACAATACTAGTTTGGAGTGCACTCTTACTGATCCTGGGTAAATCCACATTTATTCAATGAAATTTCTAGTCTTCATTATATGGCAATGCCTTCATGTGTGAATTAAACAACCATAACTCATTTTTAATTTGTACTGTTCATTTTTTGTATTTATTCTTCATAGAATGAGGTGAGGATTTGCATTTCATGATAGATTGCCTACACTTCCTTCCTGGAAACCCATAAAGTACTCTTCTTCATTTTTTTCTTTAAAATGAAATTCTCAGTTAGACTCAGGTTCTGGTTGTAACATGTTATGTGGAATTAATTCCACTATTTTGAGTCCTTTTTTCAGTTCTGAAATCTTCAATCAGTTATATCCTTCTTCTGAAGTTATATCAATGCAGGGACAACCCCATTCTTGGGTCTTTAGATATGTCTGCTTTGCTCAGGCACCTTCTATCATTCAGTTAATGATCCTGGACTTTCTAAGGTACATTTTTCTCTTTGATGCTCTTAGCCTTATATTCCTATTTATAACATATTGTAACCTATGTCTTTTTCACTCTTCTTATATCTTTGGCAAGCTAATTGGCTACTGTAGTAATTTCACCTTACTTCTCCCAGGGATGGTCAATTGGAGGTCTTACTATAAAGAATTCACAGCTTTCGACCTTTGGATAGTATCAAAACGCTCACCTTTAGTTCTGTTTACTTACTTTCTTTGAATTTTACTTGTTAATCTTTCAACTGTGACACTTTGATTTATTTGTATTATATACTTCATAACTGGGGTTTCTTATAACATTGTCCATTATCATACCAGGAATCTCATTTCGGTTTAAAATAGATCATATTTAATGTTTTATGTACAAATAGTTGTCAAGTATTAAAAAGCAAAAAACCATGATAATTATGTGTGTCATTAATGAACAAGAGATAATTTGCATATAAGTATTCACTGATGATGATGAAGAGAAATAGCCAGCTTCCAAGAAAAACTCAAAGGACATCAACTGATATTGCATCTTAAAAAGCCATGTTAGGAAAAGTCACTCAGAATCACTGCAGCCTCACTACGAATGAAAGATCTACAAGAAGGAATGGCATTTTTTTTTGGCTTTTTCATTCTAATAAATTTCAGTGGATTGAAATACCTATATTCATAGAGAATGTAGTTAAAAGCACTGAGTTTGGAGGAGTTCTCTTTTTAGCACTGCCAATGTGGTAGCAATGTCTTCTCGAGGTATTTAGAGATAATTTGAACTTTCTGTCTTTCCTGTGACAGCAAGCTGAATGTTGAAATTTATGGGACAATAATAAAAGATGAAGAAGAACAGAGGATAATACATGGAGTGAAATGATTTGGGGAAGCCTACGGGACAGCAATAATTGTTGCAAAGTCTTTGAGGATTAGTGAGATCTGTCTTTATGGAAACAAAGGAACATAAAGATCTACAAGTCGAAGAGGAGAAATTGCCACTATGCTATCACCAGAATTTTCAGGTCTTGTCAAGGTGATTGCAAACTAGAAAATGAGATAAAAAGAGCAACTGCTGAGAAGATATGAACATATATTTTTTCTTTTGGAGAAAATATGACTATGATAACTAACATTAAAAAATTGTGGCATGTGTTCCATTTAATGGCATGGACACATTTTGTGAAATTGGTTGTTGTTCAATTTTATTGTCTTTCAAATACTACAGAGTATCCTAAAATAATTTGGTGGTATATACACTCCATGGTTTATCTAATTGTCATTATGCAGTATGTGAATGTAATGATAAAGGACATGTGAGCATCCACACAAAGTGTAAGCCTAGCCTAATCAGTTTCTTCAGGGCTAGAGTTCCAAACAGTGAAAAGCTATTCTATAGTAGTTGATAATTTAATTTTCAAATTCACGTGTGATAAAATATGTATCCCCAAAGATGATAGAGATATAATCAGTAGAAGAGATATCACAATTGAAATACCAAACAGAAATAAACACACCACAAAACAGGATGAGTATTTCAACAGTTTAACTTCCTTGACATCATTGGCTGTCAGTATAACCAGAACCTGAAACATAGTTAGCTTAATTAAAATACTCCAACTGACCACTGCAACCAAGCCAGGGTCTACCAGATTACTTTAGCCATTTGGTTGGGCATTAGGTGAGGCACTTGGTGGTGTCTCAGTAAGGAGTTTATTTCCATGTTTCTGAATTACCACCATAGTGGTTCCAAGGAAAATCCATGAAGAGGTGGGCCTGCCTGTTGGTGGGACTCTATCATATACCTCAGTGGTTCTTTAAACAGTTTGGGGTAATTCAAAGGGCCTCTGTGTACATCCACTTCTCCAATGCAGAAAAACACACTCTACAAAGGAGGACAGAGGGAGACAAAAAAATGTGTTTAATTGCTGGCTTTGTGTCGTTTTAGCTCCTAGCCTTTGAACCAACTTCTGCACAGGGAGGGGTGGAGGGCTGGCTACTTTACAAGAACAAAATGTTGTTTTGCAGGCTACATTTTTAAGGCATCATCATCACAGGCCTTAGTGGAATAGAGATCTACTTACAAATGCAGTCCAAAGGTCACAGGAAGAGAGGTGTGTGGCCTTACTTCCAGCTGTGGAGGGATGATAGATGCTCGACTAGTCACTGTGTTTTGAGTTCTGAGAATAAATTATCTTTATGGTGCTTTATATGTTTCTCTCCAATGACTGTGTGTTGTGTCTCTGAATTACCCTTCGGCCTGGTCTTCTCAGAAACCCCACACTCCTTGCTTCATCCTGTGGATATAAATCTTCTCAGCTCTTAGAAGATTTTTTGCTTCCCAATCTGCTGATATACCACCTCTCTTTGTTTCATTTCCATTCTGTCCTCTCACTGAAATTCTACCCACGTCATCCTGGTTTGTTTGGTCCGCAAAACAGGGTTTGACATGCTCTGTAATCATTCTTTCTGGATCCATTTTCTCTGACAGTATTATTAATATAATATTAATCAGTTCTATTGTTTTCTCATAAGGGTACTGAGTATAAGAGTTCAAACCAAAAAAAAAAAATCTCTCTTACTGTAAAATGTTGATTGTAATATTGTACTGTTTTGATTTGAACTTCAGAGCTAAGACAGTTATAAGAGGAGAGGAGGGTCACTTAGATTTTTGTGTTCTCCAAAATGTCTTGTACTAAATTATCCTGCTAGGTGCATATATGGTAAACAAACTGTCTTACAAACTATGGCATATGGAAGCATGATGATTTTCCAGAGCTAATGCTCACCTGATATGTGCACTTCACACGGTGCATTAGATGTACCACATTCAGGAGCTCAGCGGGGCTCTGTTTCTGTATGTCAAGGCTGAGAAGTTTCCAATTGTGTGTCAGGCAGGTGCTGTGCAGTGCGCACAGGAGATGAGCTCTTGCTTATCTATGTGTTTTAAATTAAAAACAGAAAAGAAAAGCCTCGGAAAGCATTTATGGATAGGGAGTTGCAAGCTTCCACCACTGCCTTCATTAGCATTTCAGTTCAGGAAAGCCCCCTAAGAATCTAATTGATATGCTTGGGGAAGTTCAATGACTGTGCTGTTGGGCTGCTTAGCAGTCAGACTGTTGCAAAGTGGCAACAGTCTGAAAGGGCACCCGTCATGTGGGTGAAAAGTTCCAGAAAGGCATTCTCTGCTGTCATCCCTGCAGGACCTGGGGACCTGCAGGCCTGACTCATGCCAGTGATGGCTACGACATTTATGGGCCAACCTGCATGTCTTTCATCGAGAGACAATTACCGGGGCAGTGCTGAGGCAAGACGGAGCCTCTGGGCACAGTAGCTGTCATACCTACTGCTGAGGTTTGTGAATTAATGATCAGATGGATTCAGCAGGTTGTACAACATTAACTAGAAATTGTCAGCTCCTTGGTGAGTGTCCAGCAGTTGTCTCTTTATACCTTGCCTTTCATTCTGGGTCTGAATTTTAAAGAATAAACAGTATTTTAGGTATCCTGCTTCCTTAATTTTAAGACACTTTTAGTCTGAGCAGGAACCTTGGAAGCTCCTGTTTGCACTCTGCTGAGAGTTGGTAGTAGCATGGCCAGAATATAATGCAACATTCCTCATCTCAACTTCATGGTTATAGAGGAAGAGACTCTGATGCTTCCTTGACCACAACATCTCATTATCATATTCCCAAGTGCTGGTGGACCATATTCTATATCTCCTTGGTGATGATTTATATACATATAGAAGGCTGTTTTTATGAAAGGCTTTAACACAGCTTGCTTAATACCATTAATCTCTTTCTCCTTTCTCTCTCTCTCTCTCTCTCTCTCTCTCACCCCCTCTTTTCCTCCCTCCCCCCTCTGTCCTCTCTCTTCCTCCCTCCCTCACTTCTTCCTGCCTGTATCTGTATGGTGGGTATGTAACTAGCAAGGTATAAAATATGCCCCCGGTCATGCTTATCTTCAATAATGAAAAGATAAGTAGAACATGTTTCCGTATCTAAGGCTGAAAAGAATCCAAGGGCACTGACCAGGTTTCTGGGAACCTCACACGCTCTGTTAAGCATTGTATGAAACTTCTCATGTTTTTCACTTTCATGTTCTTGTGGTAGATCATGGCATATTATTAGACAGTTTCAATTTTTCTACAACAAATGAATGGAAGTTTTCAAAGAAAAAGATTGTTTCCCCCTGATTTTTACCTAGAGTATTAACTAGTTTTGCAATATTCATATTGTAGTTCAAGAGGACATTGACAGAAATTACTATGACACGAGTTAGCAAGGGTAGTGCGTGTGGCTGAGAATCCCAGACCTCCCACTTACTCACTCTGAGTGCCTGTTTCCTTTCTCAGTTGCGCCATCCTATTTTCACCCACCAGCAGTGCGGCAAGGCTCTAGTCCTTCCTCCCAGTTGCCTTTGGAATGAAGCAACTTATTCACCCACAAGAGATAAATAACGAATCATTCCTTCCTGCTGGGAGGAATCCCTAAGTATGACTAGGTAGCAAGGGGCATTTAAGGGAAGAACTGTCAAACGGTGCCCCCTTCCCCCAAAAATGTTAAGGAACACTATTTCTCACCACACTCAGAGGCAGATAGATCATCAGCGAGCAAGCACAAGAGCAAACACTATGATGCTGCCGCAGAGCAGGAATTCTGGAAAGATAGGGAATAGAAATAATTTCTAAAGAAAAAAATTCTGAAATTGAGGTTTACTGTTGTTCTGATAAATGAAGATATAGTGAACGGTATGTATACCTATGTCGATTTCTATTCCTTGGTTTAGTTTAATGTTACCTTTGTGGACAACCAGAAGGCCTATGAAGTACGCACTGTGAATGTAGCACTACCCATATGATAAAGAATTGCATCATTTGACTCCTCAATTAGGTCGCATTTTGTTTGATACAGTTTGGCATTGTATCAATCAACAGTTTCTAAAGGCATGGTTTTCAGAATATCCAAGATATGTTTGCCACTTGAAGAGATTCTCATATGCCAGGTGCCAAAGTGCCACTGTGATAGAGAGGGTGTAGTGGAATCTACCCTGAAGGCCATGTACTTTGAAGGCAAATTTTAGTCACCCACTGTGGCCCCATTCCAGGAAAGGTATGATTTTTAACTCCAATTCAAGAAACTTACCGTACACTTTTACTCATGTGAGAAGAATATGTCAGTATGAATGATATGGCAGGTGTTCTGAGCCCTGGAAAGGCCTTTCTGCCATTTTAAATCCAGCTCTAACATTTGGTTCTTATTCACCAAATGCTCAAGGGAAAGGTTAGCATTGCACATTTGTGCTCTTCTTTGCTTTTGGTGTCAGTACTGAGGTTCAGTACATATATGTTTCAAGTGGATGGATACCGCCTGCAAACGGAAGAAAGACAGTAGAGAATTCTTAAACCTCTTGAAGAAGTTATTTTTCTCCACATTTAAGCCTAACTCACTCCCCTTCTTTTATTTATTTATTTATTTTTGTTTTGTTTTGTTTTTTTTCGAGACAGGGTTTCTCTGTGTAGTTTTGCACCTTTCCTGGAACTCACTTTGTAGACCAGGCTGGCCTCAAACTCACAGAGATCCGCCTGCCTCTGCCTCCCGAGTGCTGGGATTAAAGGCGTGTGTCACCACCGCCTGGCTCCCCTTCTTTTAAATTAAGCCATAATGGTAAACAGTATTGCCAAACAGAGACTACTGTGCAGGTGAAGCTAGATCTTGTGGTGCTGTTAAGCAATGCCCTTTAAAGAGTGGGCTTTTCTGAAAGTCTGGAGTAATGTTCATATAGAGTCAGAAGGCTTCTGTGTAGGAAAGATGTACTGATGTGAATGTCTACTGTTATTTCTTTTGCTCCGCCAAGAACTTTATCTCAGAAATTGATTTCTTCTGTGATGGAGAAGATCGCTTACATTTCTATTGGAAGAATGTGTTTGCTGACATTTTGTCTGAGCTTTTTTCCCCCAGCAAGATATAATGGTAGTAAACTTTGAAACACTGCTCATGGGAATTGCCAGTGGGTATACACCTTGACTTGACCCTGTCGAGGGCAGTGTGCGTCAATAGAGCTACTTCTACATTAGGACAAGAAAGCCCCCATCGTGTAGGACTGAAGTGTACACTTCAGCGTAGTTGGTGGCCTGGGTACTAAATTCCAGAAAACTCTTGTAAGTATCATGGCAACTAAAATAATGCCTCTATCCATATCTTTGTGCTTCGGGAGGGAGTGGCAGGCTTGTTGGGAAGCGAAGACATGAGGGAGACAAAAAAACACATGGGGCGTGATAATGTGAAAGAAATTTGGAGATAGTTAAAAGGGTGAGCCGAAAGGGTGTGAAGAGACAGAGGAGATGATGGGCGAGGAAAATCTACTAAATTATCCCTTAGTCAAAAATGCTGTAATGTATCTAATACTTTGTATGCTAATTTCCAAAAAGAATCATAGGAAGACTCACTCCTCCATGAAGAAATGATCTTTCAGGTTTCCTAGTAAGTAGATTACAGACTCTGAGTTGAGATGTCTCCCTCACTGTCAGGACAAATTACCTGCTATAGCCCTCTTGTCCTGAACCTCTGCCTCCTTTACTCTTCGATTCCCTTTGGTACCAAATGTGTATGTGACTAGATGCTGGAGAGTGTGGTCTACTCTTTCGTCGGAATCCACTGGGTGCCAAGGCAGAACAATGAGAATGCAGCTTCATCTTGCCCTGAACAGGTTAATCTTGCAGGGTTTTGTGTGTAGAAGTTGGCCTTTCTTGCTGTTGGAGTCAAGAGAGACACTGTGGTGAGAAATGGGTAAGTTTTCTTTTTCTTCATTCAAACTTCACAATCTTTCCAGCTGCACTTGCGTTTCTAACGTACTGCAGATAAGCTGACGATTTTGTTTTAGGGGCTTGATAGGAAGTGGGAGATTAAACACTGCAAACTGTGAGCACTAAGCTGTCCCCTAGGTAAATAAACAAATGTACTTCCAAAGAGATGTGAAATTGCTTTTCCAGACTTAGCTTCCACTACTGCTTTAATAAAGCTTGTAAAAATATCTTCTAATCTCTCTGTGGCACTCCAAACATCACAGAGATTCTCTTTCAAATCCTTTATGACTCCCTTGTTCTACAGGTAGATGTTTATATTATGACAGATGCCTCTAATTAGCTAAACAAGAAGAACTAACCAAATAATTCCTTGCATGAAAATTCAGCCTTCTGGACCAAGCTCACTATGTGAACGGTCTGCTTCTGCGTGGCTTTTGTTCTTCACATAAGTTTGTGTGTGTTCATCTACACACATAAGCAGCAACAGTTGGAAATCAAGTTCCTGTAGAAACAGAAGTCCTGGAGTGTGGATTCCCACTGGGTACGGATTTGGGGAGTCCGCAGTCTATGGGCCATTGCTCATGGTCTGGGCCCATATGAATAATGCAAATGGGCCGTAAATGGAGCACCCAAGGCTTTGAATTCTGAGAAGCCCCTGCCCAACTCAACACTGTATCTGGAAACTTCATGATGAATCAATGACAGAACACTCAGGTGGGGGAAGCGTTACTACAAATTGTCTACTGTTTCATGTTCTTGAGACCTATGTGAGGAGAAAGGGGCAACAGATACTTCTGTTATTGCTTAGCTCCTGATGATTACAGCAGGATGACTTCCCTTGGATGAAGCACAGGAAACATTAACTGGTAACCATTGCTTATATTTTTCCAAGATTGCCTCTCAATTATTCTAGATTATGCCTTGCTAAGGAATGGTTTTCTCTTGCATCCTTCTGTCTTATAGGTCAACTCCTAGACTGGTTAGGGTCCAGCAGAAGGCAATGTAACTCTAGTGCAATTTTGAACAAAGTATTTTTAGTTTTTCTCTTTGAACAATACACCATAGAGTCTGCCTTTTAGCAGCCTATAAGAACTTCCCATGAACAATATCAGTCAATTTCAAAACAGGAAACATATCAATTGGTTTTAAAAACAGAATAGACAACTGTATATAGGAAATAAAAAACATGAAGTTTCTACTTAAATCAACGATGGCTTCTTAAATAGGTATTTTCAGGGCCCTCACTAGCAGTAAAGTTTTCAGGTTCCTAATTAGCTTTAATCACTGTCCTTGCAAATACTAATTCTGTAAAGGATATTACCGTGTTTTCTCATGTCTGAGCTTAATTCTCTGATCCCAAGTCCTGAGTACATGGGCTTGGCAGTTGAGTCATACTAACTGAATGTGTGCCTGGAGAGTTGCTAATCACACACACAGAGACACACAGACACACAGACACACAGACACAGACACACACACACACACACACACACACACACACACACACACACACTTTTTATTCTATCAACTGAGTTCTACACAAAGTAACTTTGAGGTGACTTTGCTTTTCAGAAGCATAAGGAAACAGTAAGAGACAGCCTGGCAGCTGACAGAGGTTCAGCAGGTCAGATTTGAGGGAGACCAGAGTAGGGAAGGTCCCTGGGAAAGAATATCATGAAGGGTAGGGTATGATGAAGGGTCGAGGGACAATGTCTCTATACACATCACTATGTTTACTTTATATCTTAGTTCACCTTTTAATTTGAGAACATATTCTCTAAATAATCAAAATATGTATTCTGTTTATACACACGCATATATAACATATGCAGTCCTATGTTCGTAATAATGTGTATTAATACACATTTAAATGGAGACATACTAACTTCTGCATATTAATAAAAATTTTTCATTTTAAAAGGTATATTTATACATAGATAGAAGCCTTCATGGTCATATGAGTGCCACGGGTTCTATTCTGGTCCTGCTTCCTCAAGCACAAAAGGATATGTTGGACACCTGCTCTTGTTTTTCAAATACCAGAATATATCTATGGAAGCCAAGCTCTGAATTGGCTGCCTCCTTTTTATCCTTCCCAACTGGCACTTAATAATACTGTCATCATTTTCTAATTCCCTATATTCTTATGTGAAGGTTTAAGTTTTGATACAGGCCGCTCTATAATCTGGAGCCTATATTCTTTCTTACTTCCGACCCAAGTCCTCTCTTCATTTCAGATCTATAAATCAAGTTATTCTCAAATGTACAATTTCTGTTTTTTCAAGCTTTCTCTTGTTTTTTTTTCCTCCTGTCTGCCAAACCACCTCCTCAAATTCACACAGCCTCCCCTACAATATGCAAGATACAGCCCATTGTCTCCAACAGGAGATATGAGCTTCCAAAGAGCCAACTCTTCTAGTGCCAATGAGGTCCACTGTAGATATATGACTTCTCTGGGCATATTAATATGTTTCAAGCTTGTCTTTCTTTCTAGGTTGACATGCTGTGAACAAAACACTTTATTATACCCTGTCCCCATGAAGCTTGTGCTACATGTGGCATACATTAGCCATGTGTTGAAACAACTTGGTCAAGATAAACACAGGCATTCACTCTAGTTCTAATGTTGGAACTGAACAACACACTAACATTTTTTTTTCATGGTTTACTTGAAAGTCTGTTTTTCCTCTCATTTTTAATTAGTTATTTGAGATTTTAGTAAAACATATTTTGATCATATTTACTTCCTATCCAAACTCCTCCTAGACCCACTCTGTCTCCAAGAATCAACAAGACAACTGTACGTGAAGCTTGTTTCATGCAGTTTGGGGTGTGCTGTTGTAATATAAGAAACATTTTTTTCTAATCACTTTCTTATAGCCACTATTTACTGTTTACGTTCTGTAAGAATTCAGGTTCAGGGAGTATTACCTTGATGCTCAGATTCAATGCTAGAGTTTGTTTTTTTTTAATATAGTTTAAAATGAATATGGTATTTTCTTAAACATTTAACTCCTAGCAATTTTTAGACTTCTGTGATGAAAACTAAAGCATGTTGTGAATTTTCATCTGGGATGAAACACAAATAATCTCACCTCAAACTAACCATACACTCCATGGTCACCTAGGTCAGATAACCTTTCATTTACAATTCTCTCTCTTCTCATTTGTAGACCATCACCCACTGATAGACTATTGACTCATCACCTCACAAGGTGGCCTCAGACATAGAAGTAATGAACAAAATGTTGGGCTGTGGCATAGGTATTCTCCAAGGAATGGCCACCTCTCATCTTGAGGTAAAGCTAAGAGAAGAATACTGAGATGACAGTTACCCCAGGGGAGGTTGTGTGTTAAATTCTTCTCTGTGCTATAGAGAATGGCATAGGGTGGTTGGTTTTTACTGATACCTAAGAAATAGGTGGTACTATTGCCTTTTTATTCAGGGAAAAACTGAGAGCCATGAGTATTGATTTTCAAAGAGCCAGAAGCAGCTAATTTCAGGTTGGAGCCAGATTATTGACGACAAGGCACGACATGCTAACTGACAAGAATGTCCAAATCCCCCAAAGGAGCCTAGAACTTCTATGAGTTAATTATACCATAATCATCACTGGAGAAAAGAGGCACAATGATTGTCTCCTTGCTTCTTCAGTAAAGGAGAATTTGACTTTCCTGTGCATCCTAGAGAATGTCTTATGGCCCTGCATTCATGGAACCTGCCTTGAGCCTCATCCATCAGTGCACTGGGGTATTTTTAAAGCATGAGCTGTGCTGAGGAGCATGGGTGAGCAGGGATGGGAAGAGAATAGACCCTTCCTTCCAGAAAACCTAAATACCTAGCAGTACCATGTCAGTCATACATTCTGCAAGAACCAGGGCTGCCACCCCAAAGACGCATCCTTCCTTCAATCCTGCTGGATATATGCTTGTGGAAGGAAACCAATATGTCAGCCTGCAATGCACTCTCTGACGAATTCCCCTCAAAATTCCTGGAAATGATTGCATGTTCATTGACTCTCTGGATTTCAGACCTGAAATTTTGTCCCTCTGGTTATATAAGCTTTTGAGTGGAAATTGCTCAACATTCCTTAGAGGTTGCAAAGCACCATGAAAAATCATTGAAATGAAAAGCATTAAAATATGTAAATTGTTGCTATTGTTCTTAAGTGCTTCTTCACGTAGGATATGATCAGTTCAAAGACAAAGGAAGACTGCTTTCATGTCAACAGCGATTATCTTGCAGCATGGGGTCCTTTCCTACATGAGAACTATGGCTTTGGGAAAGTTTTTTTATTGTCTTAAACTTTCAGAGATTTATTCCATCTTCATTAACCTCTTTTTATCCCAGCTTTCATTCATGTCTGTCTAGTTTGACGAAATGTCTCAGTTTGGAGGCAGTTGCAAAGGTGTGCAGTAGTTAAACTAACGGACAATATTATTCCTGGCTTTATTAGGTAGATTCTGATTTCAAAACAAAAACAGATGAATTTATTTTTCATGTAAATGATAACAAATATGCCTTTAAAGTATGAGAGCAATGAGCATCCAACAGATTTTTTTTAACATTTTTCCTTTTTATTATAGTTTTGTTTTTTGGGTTTTTGTTGTTATGTTCTCTTGTTTGTTTGTTTAAAGGTAGGGTCTCCTGGCATAATATATAAAGATTAATTTCTTTCAAAAATTTTTGATTTGTTCAGTTTGTTTTTAAGGCAGGTTTATTCTATGTTGTCCTGGCTGGTCTCTAGTCATTATGTAGAGCAGACTGGCCTTGAGAATTTCCAGCTGCCGCCCTGCCAGAACTCTTGAATGCTGGTGTAGGTTATCATAGCTGCCCTTCACATCTAGCTCTTTACTTGAGCAGGTGCTGAGCTAACATCTGCACACACACAGCTGGGACGCAGTTTGCAGGACACTGATCTTCTGACTTCTGCATGTGACTTGGGAACAATTTGTTATTTTCTCACGGTACTTCTCCCTGCCCACCTACTAGCAAACAAACAATAGTTATATTTACTTATGGGATACAAGATAATTGATGTAACTATAAATTATAGAATGATGTGATCAAAGCAGCCTACCTACCATTTATAATCCACTCTTTCAACTTTTCTGTAATGTGTGATATATTACTATTGAGTATGATCACAGTCCTGGAGAACAAGTGACTGAAGCATGTTCCCCCAGCCAGCAGAAGCTTTGTGCCCTTTGGCCATCGTTCCTCTTGTTTTCTTACCCTCATCACCAGCCTCCGGAGAGCTCCACAGGGTCCTCCATTCCTAGGAGTCTGGGTTTTAGACGCAAGTGAGATCTCTGTTATATTCTGTGCCTGGCTTCCTTCACTTAGCTGAGTACCTCTAGGTTTATATGCAGGAAATAGCAGTCTTTTCTTTAAAGAGAAACTTTTCTTTCTTTGCTGGACAAAATTGGAGAAAAATGTGGATTTATCCCCTCCTTTATCTTTAGAAATTATCAAAATCTTTCTTTTCCTTAATTGAGAAATATTCTTCAGACAATACATTTTGATCATGTTTTGCTCCTCCCCCAGTTCTTCCCACATCCTCAAAAATCTCCCTGTCCACCTAACTGTTTCTCTCTCACACATACACCAAAAAAGAAAAAAAGCAAAGACAAAACAAAACTACCGAAAAACACAAAACCAAAATCAAAACAAGGAAGCAAAAGATGAATAAGACCAAAAAATCCTATAACAAACAAACAAACAAACAAACAAACAAAACTCCACAAAGATACCATTGAGTTCATTTTCTACTGGCCAGCTGCTCCTGGGCACCAGACCTTCCCTGAAGTGTGATTGATATAACCAGTGAGACTTTATTGGAGAAAACTGATTTTCCCTAATCCTGCAGAAATTATCAAAATAATGGAGGTTTGGAATTCTACAGCCTCCTGAGCCAGGGCGTTTTCTTTCAGCATGTTCCTGGGTTTCTGTTGGGAGAAACAAAACAAGTATTGTCCCAGGAATCTTTGGCTTGAGATATGGCCAGCAATATGAGTCAATAAGTGTTTGACCTGTGGTCAGTGAAAAGCAAAACCCTAGGGACAGAAGACATCTACCAGAATGCAGCAGCAAGCACAGAGGCAAAGACTCCTGCAACAATGAAGAAAACAAAAGAAAAGACAGCTACCCGAGCAAGCGTTACTGAGTAAGCGGCAGGATGGGATTGGTGGACTGGTAGGAATTTTAAAATAGAAGTTCATGCTTGACTTAGTTGTCACCTTTAAGAAAGCAAACTAAGTTTTTTCAGAAATATTATGCAAGTGCAAAAATGACCTAACTAGCGTTCATGAGTAAATCCCTACTACTGTTCTAAGTCCGGTTCTCCCATGCTGGGGTACAAACAAATGCTGATCAATTTACTCATTGCAGGGTTGGAGACCAGGCTAATTGTGATTCATAACTGCCACCCGCCATTTGTGCATTTTGTGAGCAATTCAGAGCATAGGTAATTATGGCAGATTGCTCCTGTGCCACCAAGACATAGCATAAATCCTTCAGCAGAGGCACAAGTGACAAGCCGTGAGTAATAGACAGCACCTTGGAGAAGATTTATATTCAAAGCCCAGTTAGTTGGAATGCTTTCTACTTTTCATTTCTCAATAACTTGACTGGAACCAAGGCACTCAGTTATTTCCCAAATTCTCCATTTTCATGATAGGATAATCAATAAAGAACAACTATTAATTCAGAGTCACTCTGATAGACTGGGACTAGACAGTTTTACTATGATATTGATTATGTTTGTAATTTACCACTGGGGATTGACACTTTGGAGGTCATTAGAAGTACACTTCTTACTGATGCTGGCTGGTCCCTTATGCTAGACACAGATTTCTACTGTCTCTTATCACAATTATCTTGGCCCCTTGATTCTCCTGGACCCCAGGGCCCAAAGCAACAATTGAAGCACTCAGACATCACATGATGTCACATGAACCTTAGCAAAATGGTAAGGTGATTCCTCCTTTAAGATGTGGTTCTGAGAACAGAATCTAGGATGATTCCAGGCCCTATTTTCATGCCTTAGGAAGTTGGCTTTCCTCAAGGTCTTTCTGTATACCTACTCTCCCTCTCCCTCTCCCTCTCCCTCTCCCTCTCCCTCTCCCTCTCCCTCTCCCTCTCCCTCTCCCTCTCCCTCTCCCTCTCCCCCTCCCCCCCCTCTCTCTCTCTCTCTCTTCTTCATATATATATATATATATATATATATATATATATATATATATATGCATACATTTCTCATGACCATGTGTCATTTAGGGTATTTTCATTTATTTTTTAAAAGATTTATTTATTTGTATTTTATGTGTATGGTTGTCTTCTTGCACATTTACCTGTGCACTACTGTGTGTTCCCATGGAAAACAGAAAAGGGTGCTGAATCACCTGGAACTGGAGTTACAAACAGTCACTATCCAGCCTGTGGGTGGGAATTGAACATGGGTTGTCTTGAAGAGCAGCCAGTGCTCTGAATTCTTGAGCAATCTCTCCAGCCCCATTTATGGAATTTTCAATAAGCACTTCTTTGTTATACAAGTGTTAAATGTTGCCTACAAAAATACCTCAAACACTCTCTGTCTCCAAAACCCCATAACTACACAAAATATGTGAAAAGACACATTTTTTGATTTCTAAAACGAAGTACTTGGCATTGGTACTGACTTTGTAAATTACCTGTATTCTCCTAATAACATTTTTTATTTATTATTGTACACTTCATATGTGAGTTCTGTATTGACAACTTTTCCACACCTTCTTACACCCACATCCAACTCCTCATGTCTCTGCCACCCCCTCTAATACATGACATCTTTTTCTGTAATTATTACTGTTCCTTTAAATACACTTTCACTGTGTCAGTATTGACTTGCTGGCCATTTACTTTCTTCGCATAGAAATTTAAGGTTTTAGGTTAATTAATGAACCCTTTTTTACAATTTTTAATTTCATTTTCATTTTTTTTATTGCTGCATTTGTGGGGTTTAGGGTACAACCACAGCATGAATGTGGGTGTCAAAGGACACTTGGGAGGGTAGCTCTCTCTCCTCCCAACATGTGGGTCCCGTGGTTGAACTCCAGGCTCTTGCTGAACCCTGAAAGACTCTTGCTTGCTTCCTGCAAATGTCTAGCAAACAGCTTCTATGTAGGTTTTCCTGCACAGAATTGCAAGAACCTGTGCATGCCATTATTATAATAGAAATTTATTTTTATCTTTTTGTTTGTTGGTTTGTCTGTCTTATAGGGGACATACACTTTTGAATTTTGCAGGAATGATTTCTCAAAGCAACTGATTTCTGCCAGTCATCTGACCAGCTGCCAACCTTCTGTCTTACACATAGTGGTTTCAAATTACTGATCAAGTTACGTGTTCCTTGTCATCAACAGGCAGCCACCCCTTTGATTTCAATGTTCTCCCCCAAACGTGAGAGCCATCTCATTTTGCATAGTGCTACTCTCTTCTTTAGACAACAGGCAAACAGTGTGTGCTGATATTTTGTTATGTTTAATTACATTGCAAAATGCCTCACTAATCTCTTATGTGAGTTTTTAAATGGACTTTGCCCCCTAATATACATTTATACAAATCTATGTGTTAGGGACTACCAAAATTAGAGAATTTCTAGGGTTGTATTTAAATTTTTTCATACATTTTGGTTATTTTAAAGAGAATAAACATTAATATATAAAGACACATACACACAAGCTAACTACATAGCGGTAACCAAATCAATAATTTAGTTATTTTTAAATTAAATTAATAAAAATGATAATCTTTATTAGAAAAAAATATTAGACAGGTTGGTGATAGAAAGCACATACACCAAAATCCATGGTTAAAGTAGCAAAAGGAGGAGAAGAAAATCATAGTCTGTCAGATTATAATCAAGTCATTCCGAGAAAGCTAACAAGAACTTTAAAATGATTAACATATGTTTTCTTGAGTCTATTTGTGCTGTGGGGTGGTATTTCTGTGCACTGTGAATATGTGTTGCTACTATTGGTTAAATAAAGAAGCTGTTTTGGCCTATGGTAAGGCAGGATAAGAGCCAGGTGGGAAATCCAAGAGAAGGTGGAGAAGAGGGCGGAGTCAGAGCAGGTTCCAGCCTGCTGCCAAAGGAGCAACATGTCAGCAGATCAATAATGCCACAGCTACATGGCAAAACATAGATTAATAGAAATGGGTTGATTTAAGATGAAAGAGCTAGCTAGCAAGAAGCCTGAGCCATAGATGAAACAAGTTTGTATTAATGAATATTAAGCCTCTAAGTAATTATTCTATAAGCTGCTGCAGGCTGGGCGGGACACAGGAAAACTTCTGGCTACACATTTGGATGTCTTAGCTATCTCTCTGTAGTTGGGTCATACACATCACTAGCCACTGTCCTTTTTGTCTCCAGAAGAACAACTTATTATTGAGTATTTAGACAACTATACACCTGTAAATACAACCACAGCTTGTAGCTAATGAAGGTACACTCAAGAGTGGAAACACATTGTAGTTAACTACTTGCCTGGTGGAGTGTAAAGAATCAAGCCCCTTATTCTTCATACATTTATATTTGTTATTCGTACCATGGACCTATTAAATAGTATTTTCCCTTGTCCTCTATAAAAGAAAAACTTATATTGTAAAGGCAAAGCTTTATCTCTGAATTAGTATGCCTTGCAGGAAAATCTTTGGGGATATTATGGTTTCCTATGGCAAACATTTATAGTGGCAAATTATATGCCATTTTGAAGATACAAAGATATAATACAAATCATGAAGGCCAAAGGTGACTTATCTGATCCAGTGATGGCCTTGTTGATGTAAGATGATGCCTATTCTCCTTATGGATAGAATTTCTAGCTTGTCTGTGTCTCCAAGAATAACAATGTGCTATTTTCATGTTATCACACTTTTGCTGGAATTTAGCTTTTGATCTGCTATAAACAATGTCAGCATTTGTAAAATTTAAACTCTCAATGCAAATACATCCCTGTCCCCTGTATTTTAGTGCAACATTAGCTCCAGGACACTGGGACTGCACTGATTGTACACATACACCTCCTTATCCTCAAGAACCACTCAAACCATGCAGAGTGTTTATTGAAGCTTCTACAGGATTGAAAATCAGTGTATAGGAGTAATGAATGCTTGACTTTAATATGTGTTGGTTCTCAATAAGACCTAGGGATACAGACTTGTATTCCCTACTACTTGAAAGAAGTAAGAAATGGGAATTTATAGGTAAATCTCAAGTCTAAGCTGTGTCTGAGCTACAGGGTGTATTCGAGACCAGATGGGCAATTTAGGCCATGTTACAAAACAAGAAGCTAAGAGAGGCCCTGGGACTACAGCTCAGTGGTAGAGCATTTGCCCAGTATGAGGCCACATGTTCATTCCCCAGTATTGCAAAGTAAGTAAGTAAGAAAACAAATAAATAAGTAGTATAGATTGTAATTAAACATTTCACCTCCCAGTCAACTCTTAAACCTGTAACACCAGCCAGCATTAATTTGGGGAAAGGATTTAAGTAATATAATGAAGCCTTCCTTTGTAGTGGTATCGTAATATAGCAAGGGTTATCCTGGAGTTGACTGAATACATGAAAATATGGCTGAAACTTGAAGCACATTGTTCTTGGACCTTGCTTATAAATTTCTTTGTACACATCTTTAACCCCAAACTTAGGAAGCAGAAGCTGGTGGATCTCTGTGAGTTCAAGACCAGCTTGGTCAATATAGTGAGTTCCAGGACAGCCAAGACTATGCAGAGAAATCCTGTCTCAATGGCACCCCAATAAAAACAAACAAACTAACTAACTAACTAAAACAAAAATAAAACAGATGAGTAAGTTAGGCATATAGAGAGCCTGCCCAAAATATGTGCATAAGTAAAATATCAAGTTAATTAGTTTAATTAAGATCAAGATTTTTAGACATGTTTTAAAACATTGTGGCTGTAGATAACAATAGGGTGCTGTTCTCTTAAAATTTTGTTGAGAAAGTAGATCCAAAGTTAATAATTATCATGACTAGAAAAAAAAACAAATTAAATATTGGTTGTAAAACTGAAAAATATCAGAAAACATAATAATAATATTAAAGATTTTTCCCTGAAGTACATTACATTATGTCTTCCAAAATATCTTAAAAGTGCTTAAATTTGAGGAAGACAAGAAAGATGATACAAAGAGATACTATAAGTAATTTTATTATTAAATGACCATAAAATAAATTAAGTGATTTCTCATAACCATTGTTAGCTTTTTTGCTAAATGTCTTCCATAGAGGTATTTCAAATGACAAGCCCATTCTGATGAAACAACACCCAAGTGGTTAGCTCCTTCCTTAAACTCAGCTGAAGGAAAATGAATATAATTGTTGCTGGTGCAAAAAGAATCCTTAATTTGCAGCCACTCATTGTAAATCAGTGAACATCCTGATGGATTCAGAAAATGCCAAAATGCCCTGAGGTGCCCTAGTTTTCCTCACTGGTGGTAGTAGGAAGTGATCATCCTGCACTGCTTTAGGCTGAGCTGCCCAGGACTGTGGATATTGTCTCTTGAACACTAATCCTTAGTGACAGAGTTGTTACTTTTTAAATAATCAGTGAGAGTCACATTATGCAACTGGGAGCTCCTGCCTGACAAGAGATGTACGAACATGAGGGCTCTCCTTTTAAAGATACCTTGGGCTGCTTATCAGAGCAGAAGCACATGTGTTTTGGACTTACATAGAGAGTCTATTTAATGTGGCATGAAAAAAGCAGCAACTGTTAGCCTCCCCCAACACACACACACACACACACACACACACACACACACACACACACACACACTCCTGCATCCACCCACATTTTAGTGCAAGAAGTAATTCTAGTGAGGTTCAATTTTGCAGGTAGGAAAGGTACCACAATGGAAAACAAGGTGGAAATATATTTTATAAAGTCTTGAATCATTTTTAATTGTTACTATAATCTCTGAGCTGACTATGTATGTTACTTCAGAGTAAAAGCATGTCAGAGTTCTTATCGGTCAGGAAAATGCCTTCACCAATCCAAACAAACTGGAATGTGTAGCTAAAGCAATCCCGTTCTGTTCATTTGTAGGGTGGCTGTTGAGACATTATTACTCTGAGCAAAGGGCAAATGCTTGCTCCAGTGTATAGCTGATGAAAATTAAGCATACACACTATCTCATAAAGGAATGAGGACACATAAGAAACACTCTTTCAGTGATCAGTGAGAACTGATTGCCATCAAAGAAGGGCCTGATTACTAAACACTGCTTAGTGTTTAAGCACAACATCTGGCCAACTCAGAGGAAAAATATGTCGAGCTTAAAAAATGTTTACTCCAACTTTCAACTCCTATATGTATAGAACACAGACAAGGAAACAGCTGACATGCTTCAGGTTTCTGTTGCTAAACAAATGTAACTCATCTTCAAGTAAAAATTGACTAAGTGGGTTTGTTTTTTGTTTCCCTCCCTGATTTTTCCTCTTAAGCTATTGAGTAATTGGTGGTGGTGGTAATTAGGGTGATTAGAATCTTTAAAAATACGTAAAGGATGATTTTGGTTTTGCATCTCTTCATGTATGTACACTTTAATCTAGGTGGAACTCCAGTATTTAATTCATCTCAGGTTATGCAAGGCACAAACCTGAAGGCTGAGTGGAGACAGATGAACTAGGGAACTTCCTGTGCCTCCACTATAACTATCTTTCTGTAGTTTCCACCAAGTTAGTTCAGGTACTGTACTTTTTACCCCTCCGTGTTGGTTATATTATTAACCTAAAGATTAAACACGGTCATTGTATTAAGAATCCTTTCTTGGGCATTCAAATTTAGGGCACCACAACTGTTTATTTACCTGGATAGTATTTGTACGGTCATCATAATTTCTTAATAGATTATCTATCTTCCTAAGCCTAAAAACAATTGGGTCAAGGTGTTTTTATACACCTAAACTGAAAACTGACACATAACATGTACTCAGCAAATACAGGTTGGATGAATAAATGAACAATTGAGTAAATATAAGACGTTCTCTATCAGCTATCAGTACAGTTTAAATATGTAAACAAGGGATTGTGTAAAACTGATAAGAAAGATTGTGGAGACAGCAGGTCACTAAAGGGCACTTGCTGAACAATCTCAAGGACCAGAGCTCTGGTCGCAAAAAAGCCAAGCATGCAACCCATGCATACAGAATCTTGCCAGCTTCCAGCCGAGGGGGAAATATGTGAATCTTATGTTCAAGGAGAGACTTTGCATTAAAAGAATAAGCAAAGAATAATAAAGTAGGACACCTGATGATCTCTGACTTCCTATATCCCCAGAAATGTGCCCCCACCACACACAAAGGAGCATACACTACACTATTACATGCATAGACACATATACACTCACAAGTGAGTATGTAAATATGATTTTTTAAAATTATGATGATGCAAATTAAGGAAGGGTATGAATGAAGAACATACAGAGAAGACTGATAATCTGATTATGTATAATCATTGTTATCTATTAAGAAGCTCTTGAGAGAGAAGAGGTTTTGTGTGTGTGTGTGTGTGTGTGTGTGTGTGTGTGTGTGTGTGTGTGTATGCTGGCTTATGTCGATTAATAATAAAACTTACAATTATATGTCCTCTTAATTTAAACTGATCTTGAAAATGACGAATTTATGTGTAAGGCTTTGATCAGAGAAACTGTAGTCCTTTTGGAGCATAGTTTCTTTACCTAATTCAAAAATGAATATTCTTGCAGACTGAGATCAACCTGGTAGACTCAGTCCAGGTAGGTCCAGTCCTCACCTCCCAGGCCGAGCCAAGCGATCCTGCATAGGCCCCAGGTTTCAAACAGCCAACTCATGCAGTGAACACAGGACCCGGTCCCACTGCCTGGATGCCTCCCAAACAGATCAAGCCAATCAACTGTCTCACCCATTCAGAGGGCCTGATCCAGTTGGTGACCCCTCAGCCATTGGTTCATAGTTCACCCTGGAGGAGGTGGGAATGGGGCGTGGGCTGGGGGGAAGGTGAGGGGGGCCGGAGGGGGGAGAACAAGGGAATCCATGGCTGATATGTAGAACTGAATTGTATTGCAAAATAAAAAAAAATAAAAAATGAATGTTCTTTTGCAGGTCCCAGTTGGGCAGCTTTGTGGGATAACTTTTCCACTTACCCAAAGTAAAATTTAAGCCCTGATTTCCAACAACACGGAGTGAACTAAAATTAGCATTGATTTAGTGCTCGGGGCCAACTTAAAGTGTCCTCTGAACATGAGAAAAAGCTAGTTTCTAAGTCCTATAAATCTCAGTGGGGACTTTTCATTGGTCCATTTCAGTATAATCTTGTTCTCAGGGATAAGGCTTTCTAAGTCAATATTTTTCTAAGAGCCTGACTTTTTGTCTTCCACTAAATATGGTAGTCTTTGTTTCTTCAATGACCATGTGAGAACAGAAAGAAAGTTTCTTCTCAGAGAAAACAAGGCAAAGTATATAAAGTTCTGCCAAAGTTTATCGCAGTCGAACTGCAGGAAGGAATGCGTGCATCGCTAAACAAAATGGTTCTTCTGGCCGATGTTGACACCATTTACTCAGTATTATTAAGTAGCTGGTGCAATGGTCCAAGTCGTAGAAACATAAGCTGTAAGTGGCTGCCCCATTGGCAAAAAGGACCCTCAAAAGCCTACAAGGGAAGAATCACTCGAAGGCCAGGAAGTGGCCTTTCTCCCAGCTTTGTACCCCCAAGCCTTTGGCACGGCTCTCTGCAGCTCATCCCCTGATGCCACATCTGCTTGCTCACCTCAGGGCTGCACCCTTACCTCTTCCGTATTTTTTCAATTAACATTTTTCTCCAGTACTTCTTTTCTTGCTTTTATTTGCTTTTCTTTTAATCTGCAGCTATTTTATGTGTGGTTATGTGCGCCACATTCTGAACCAGATGGAAATTAAGTTGAAGGCAGAAGCAAGCTGACATGCAATTGCAACTTCTAAATGAACACGCAGGAACAGACCAGTCAGCTTTACCTGAATCCTTTTAGTTGTAGGTCACATTGTTTTCCATGCACTGCCACCTGGAAAACCTGTGACAGTAGGAGAGGCTTCTACTCTACTGAAGACCTTCTGGAGGTTCAGTACCTTATTTACAACATTGAGAAGTAGCTAACTGTTCTGCTATACCTCAGACTGAGGAGCTTTGTCTGCCAAAGTCAGGCTATCCATGAGCAAACTGAGAAAGTTGGTCACTTTATGTGAGGAAGTTCAGCGCCATAGGTTTTCAGCCTTTCAATCCTAATTATTCTAAAAACATAACAAAACTACCTCAACTTTTATGGATATGAAATATAAATAGCTGTTATTTCTGTTTTTATTTGATCTTTGGTTAATCTTTGGGTTTGTGATTTTATGTTTGTTTTGTTTGCATCACTAGAGATGGAGCCCAAGGCATCTGAAGATAAGCACAGGCTCTGAATTCTTAGCCCCTGCCATGATAAATATAAATATATATAATGAAGCAAAAGTACGACAGAATGTATAAAACATTTGATGCATTTCCTCCTAGAAAATACCCAGATAATTTTATATATATTATATATATATATTGCATTCTGAGATACTAATCTTGGGCGAGTGAGGCAGGTTTCTTAGTGGACTTCTCAGTTGGAAATTGGTGTTTAAAAGACATCATTCTTTGTGCTTTTCATGTTTTTCTCTTTCTAAGACAAGCCATGTTAGCCACTGAGGTCAATGTGGTTCCCTTCACTGACTCAGAATAACTGTCTGATGGTGGCTGCCTTTGGAGCGTCTTACAGCTTTTGCCCACTCGACAACAAGAGAAGAATTCTGCCTATTGTCATTATGAATTCTTCCATGTTGCATGTTCAGTAGATCTGTTCCCATATATAAGAACTGCTTGCTGAAAAATCACTTGCATTACTCAATCCCTTTACTTGGTTCACAACAATTAACATTTTAAATTGATGTTAGACTAAGACCTACTTTATCTAAAATTAGTAAATAGAACCTTTTCTCCCACATGCTATCTTGGTCAAATAAGGTTTCAGACTTATTTGACACTGACTTAAACAGTTCTCATCCTTAGGAAGGCTTGATGAGGAAAGCAAAGAATAAAGCATGCCCTTTGATATGGAAGGGTGCACAGGATGACATCACCCAGTCCTCCACATTCTGTCATCAGAGTCTCAGCAACCACATTCCCCAGAAATACCAAGCTCTGTGCTCTCCTGTCCGTTTCTGTTCAATATGAAGTGGTTCTGAAGGACTATTGGCATTCCCTTTAAGCACAGACAGACATGCCATCTGTAAAAGGGACTTGCTCAGGCACATTGATATAAAATAAATCTCACCTAGCACAGAAAGTCACAAAGGAAGCCACGGAACTCGCTGTAAACACAACTCAAGTAGGCTGACTTCCAACCCTGAGCCCTATGCCATGTTTCCTTCCCTGGGAAAGCTCAGGAAGGCAGGAAGAGTCAGAGATCCGATCTCTAGAGTAGACATCTCCATGTGTCTCATTTCCACTCTGTGGCTAATTCAGGACCCAAGGCACTGCTGCTCTTTTGGCTCCATCTCTCTTCTCCTCTCATTTTTCTCCCTAATACAGCAGTGCAAATGCTGCAGTTTTACATCATTAAGGTCTAAGGGAACTTGGTAGGTTTTTGAGGCATCCGAGGGTTACAAGTTCTCTGTCTTTGTTTACACCAAGATGGAAAATTCATCTTTGTTTGTTTTTACATTCACTATTTTTAATGTGAATGAAATAAATGAGTTTAAAAGTGAGTCTTGTGAAATCTTTAGTTAGTAGGAAAGGGCTGTGAATAGCTAAAGGGTGACTATTAAAATATTTGAACAGCCAAATACAAAAGATGGCAGTGTTCCTGGGGTTTATTTTTGTGTGTGTGAATTTTCAGTGTGGGATGAAGGAAAATTGGATTAGGTTGGGAGACAGGATTTCATAAGTTTCTTGTACTTTGTTCTGTGTAATAAGGATGTAGACTCTGGATCGTGGCTTGATCCCAGATGCAAAAACCACGGCTCTGCCTGCTACAGTTCCTCACAAATCATTATTAATTTTATAGAGTTTGGAAATAATTTTCACACCATATTGTCAATATGCCACTGAGGCCATGGTGTCCTTCATTTCATTGACTGACATATAGAACTGACTCAGTGATCTTTAAGAACAAAACATTAATAAAGTCACTGAAGGTATAGTCAGGACACCAGCTAACATTTGATAATCATAAGATGATTTGTTTCTTCCTGTTTTCTGTGCTTATTTACAAATATATCAGCATGGTTACATGTAAAGTTACCAATGAGAAAAAGTCACATCACACCCTTCTCTCCTGGGATGAGTCAGTCATTCACTAGTTGAATGATGTGCACGGATGTGCTCCTTCTGGGCTGCAATAGCTAAAGAAAGCACTGTGCTGCTAACTCGGGCAGGATGAACTTTATAATCATGAGAGAGGGCATTCTTGTGAATTATTTACCAGAAACAAAACTAGGAAATAAGAGAATGGAAATCACTTTAAGATAAAACAATAGAATACTTAATTATTTAGCTCAGTTATAGTTTGTTTTTAAAACTTCATGCTACACACTTCCAAGAATTTCCCAAATCAGATTAAAACAACCCAATCCCCCAGCCTCATTTCTGAGTCATGTACTGACCTGTGACTATAGGGGTTCCTGTCGAATCTCTTTCCAGATTCTTCAGCTAATCACAAGTTGAAACAGTCTTCTCTCCTGTGGTTCTTTCAGGACTTTCATTTGCTCAATTTATGCCCTCTGACTTGGCAACCCCCTCTCAGAATGCTTTCTGTGATTTCTGTAGCCAGGAAGCTCCAAACTGCCTGCTGTGCTGATCAGCACTGGGCTCCCAAAACTGCCTCAGCCATCCTGGCGTAGACAGAACAGGTTGGATTGCCAGCAGGGCAGCCTCAGGCCTTTTGATCAAGTGGAAGCCTGAAGTGGTCTGGAAAGCCCAGCTGCCCTCTTTTGCTATGCCACAGGAAACTCAGTAACATGCTAAACCAAAACAGTCAGTCAGGGAACTATCTTGAATAATGTACTTTGTATTGTATGAGAGCCCATGCTTACCGAACATAGGCATCTTTGCATACGGTCAAACTTATGCCAACTCGAACAGCCACCAATCTAGAGACACCTCAAACTAAACGTTTTTCAAGACCTGTGTGTTTAGGTCTGCTTTCTTCCAAACTCGACACAATTTGACACTTTTGCCTGTAGGTACCATTCCTTAGTTACATAGTTGGTATGCGGTAGGTGACCAGGGAAGCTGAATTAGAGCATTCACTGAGGAGAGGCAAAGATTTCTATTAAGCTCTTGCATGTATGTATATACGAATGGATATTCCTCCACTATGGTCTCACTTCTTGTAACCATTTTAAGAGTCATGGAGTCATTTGAGAAGATATTACTTACATGTTGACTAAGAAATAAGACATACTCTTATTGTACACTTTCATCCCACATCTCCTTAGTATATTGGCACACCTAATGTCATAATTAGCAAAAAAAAAAAAAAGCCATGTATAATAACTGCATGATGGATTAACTTCTCCCAAAGCTCTTGCTAATAAAACAGTATTGTAAGCCTGGCAGTGGTGACACATGCCTTTAATCCCAGCACTTGGGAGGCAGAGGCAGGCGGATCTTTGTGAGTTCGAGGCCAGCCTGGTCTACAAAGTGAGTTCCACGAAAGGCACAAAGCTACACAGAGACACCCTGTCTCAAAAAAACAAACAAACAAACAAACAAAAACAGTATCGTGATCTAAATGACTTTCTACGAACTGGATAAGTAAGTTACCATTCAAGTGTATACAGTATTCTCTTGGGGGAGGTATTTTGTCCTAAAGATTGAAGACTGATGAATCTTCTTCTCAACAGATCTTTAGAAATTGATGATAAACAAACAAACAAACACAAACACACACACACACACACACACACACACACACACACACACAAAATAAATAACCAAAGTCCTTTTAAGAGGCTTGCATGTGACTAGGGAGATTGACAGATAAAATATACAGAGAGATTGTCAACAACAGTCAAGTAAAAATGGACAAAGAACAAGTATGGAGACAAGATGACAAGTCTAAACAGACTGTTGTGGTTGATATGTTGTGCATCCCAATATATTGTGTACATTAATGAACAGAAAACAGAACAGCCACTAGATTAGACATTGAGGCCAGACAGTGGTGGCACACACGCCTTCAGTTCTATTACTCAAAAGGATGAGTTCAAGGCCACACTGGAAACAGAGCCAGGAGTGGTGGCACACACCTTAAATCCCAGCACTTGAGATCTCATGTCTTTGCTTGAGAAGGACATAGGACTTTAATCCCAGGAAGTGATGGCAGAAAGCAGAAAGGTATATCAGGCGTGAGAACTAGGAACTAGTGACTTTTAAGCAGTTCAGCTAAGACCCTTCAGAGTGAGGACTCAGAGGCTTTCAGTCTGAGGAACCAGAATAAACTGAGAAGTTGGTGAGGTGAGGTTGGCTGTGGCTTGTTCTGTCTCTCTGATCTTTCAGCATTAACCCTAATATCTGGCTCTAGGTTTTTTTTTTTATTAATAAGACCTTTTAAAATTCATCTTACAGACCACTCAGCAGAGGACTGAAAACTGACATGCTATGAGTTAAGACACAAAGTGTAGTGTGTGTGTTGGGGGTTGGGGGAGTGGGAGCAGCTATGGACATCAAAGCTGGAGGGAGGAGCATCACAAGAAGGAAGCCAACACAAGTAACACCTGGTGTGTACGGACAGCATCAGCAATGGTGACTGTACTTACTGATGCTCTTCATTTAGCTTCCTGTGTACAGTGACCAAGATACTTCATACCCATCCCCCTCACTTACTAGTCAAACCACATATGAGATTTTATGGATGGGGAAGCTTGAGGCCTAATAAGTTTAGATCATACACTTAGGTGTTCATGAATTTTAGGCTTCCTATCTGAGATTTGAGTTTAGAACCAAATTTAGATTCTACATCACTCTAAACTGAACCTACTTTTCTAGAAAAAAAAAAAAAAAGATGACTCTGTCTACAGGACTTATTGAGGTTTTGAAAAGTCAAGTTCCAAGAAAGACAATCTAGAAAATGATCAGAGATGGAAAAGTGCATGTATTTGTCCAGGCAAGCATTACTCTGCAGTCTATTAGTGAGAGTTAAATATTTAACACCTTTGAAAGCTCAGGGTTGATGACATGTTCAAATTGCTGATTTCTGTTTACTTTGGGGCAGCCTGCAAGATTACTGTGTTCAAAAACTGTTGGCCCAGCCTCTCTCTGCTCAAACTAAGTGGCTCATACTTCACACCCAAGGCAAAAGTTGGCAAACGTCATTTAAACAAACCAGACTCAACAGAATTTTAAAGTTACTCAGAGATACATAGCTGTCACAAAATAATTCTTCCAAAAGTCCCAAGATTCTATGTTATGGGTCATTCCTTCACCAAGAGCTTTTGTAAGACGCTGTTTGGCTTGGTGTGGAGAGCTGTAGCTGGGAACAGGAGGCCACCTTTGGAAAATTTGTTTCATCTGCTTTGCAAAATCTTGCTTCTTTTTCTCTTTTGCATTTGTTTTTCTAATGCTAGAGGGGGAAACACCCAAACATTTCCTCACTCTGAGACACCGAGAATCACTTTGAAAGAATGCTACCTGAGTAATCTCTCAGAGATAAGTTTTGCAGGATTAGAGGCTCGAACATAGTAATAATGATAATCAAAGTGTGTAGGTATTCAACCCTCACTACACACAGGTATCGCACTGGACGTTTTAACAGCCCTGAATAGATGTTAAGGTATTAGCAGCATTCCATTTGAACAAGGAAAGAAATGGGGCTTGGAGAAACTAAGTAGCTTCCCCAGTCAGTTAGGAACAAAGTGTCTGTGATGATCAGGGACCTCTGTCAACCTAAGCAAATATAGAATCTCATGGGAGACAGGCCTCTGGGTATGCCCGTGGGCAATTATCTTGATTGCCTTAACTGATGTGGAAAGAGCCACCTTTACTATTGGCATGACCAATTCCCATGGCAGGGATCATGGGCTTTGTTAAATGAAGAAAGTAGCTAAACAGTGGGAAACATTCATTGCTGTTTCTTGACTGTGGATACAATGTGAACAGCTGCACAGAGTTCCTGCTACATTGACTACCCTGCCATGATGGACCATACCTTGAACTGTGTTCAGAAAAAAACATTTTCTCTTAAGTAGATTTTGCTCAGAGTATTTTATCACAGCAACAGCAAACAAACAAGCAAAAATGATGACAGTACCAAACCTGAGTTAGACCACTAAACTGTCTACAGACAATGCCTGCAGCATCTTCCTTGGAGCCCCAATATCATATTGGTACAATGAGCCAATACTATTTTGATCCAGCTGTGCATTTCTTTAGTTAATTTTGAAGTTGTTTAGCTATTTGTGTTCCTTTTGAAGGCCAGCATGAGCTATGCATCCACCTTTACCTCTACCAGAGGAAGCATGGACACTCCCTTATGCTTTTATATATAGTAACTTTATATAGGAAAAAAATGCATGAAATCTCATTTGGTTTCTATTCCACCATGCCATCCTTCTTCCATACTGATTGATTGACAGGCCTCCGTACTTGTCAGTTGGCTATGGAAATCAGTAAGATTTGGGTTGTTCCTTTATGAAGTATTGGTGGCATTTCCAGAGCACAGTCCTGACATGTTAGAGTGATGGTGAGCCGCACTCACCTGTAGAGCTAACTGCTCTCTGCTTTTATCACCCCGAGATATATGCCTTATACAAATGGATGGAATTCAACCCACACTGGCTTAAGAAAACGCTAATTTCTTATCCCAGGCCTGTCTCCCTATTGTCTTACTTTCTTCACCTTTCTATATCATTTTCTCTTATCCCCTCCACTTCCTTCTGTTCCCTAGCTCCCACCTTATTTGTTATGGTATCATTAGCTAAGTCTTCCCTTTGCCCAAGTAATACTTCCCAATAGAACAAATCGCATTCTCCTATTCTTCTCAGACCTTCTTGTGTGTTCTCATGCTGCTACTATATTTTTGTCATTGGTGGTTTTATTGTTTGAGTATCCAAATTATTTCATTAAGTGAATGGCTTTAGAGATTCATTTGATTTGATTTTATTACTGGCTTGAGGAAAAGATATACAGCTTTTGCTAAGAGAATATGCCAAAAAAATACAACCTGTACCTATGCAGACATTATTTTTATTATAATTTATATCCTGGTATAGTAATAAAATGATTTTATAGGTTTACTTTAAGATGTTTAATTGCTGCCCTGAGAATTTCAAAGCTAACACGTGCAACAGCTACTACTAATTTTCTTTGCATTGTGGAGCAGTAGATTCAGTCTTTCTTGCATTTGTATTTATCTCGACATGTTGCATATCTGCATCTGCATTTACATGTTTCTCTGTCACTGATATCTATGGGTTAGATTACCTAGAGTCCCTTTATTATATTTGCACACACATTTCTTACTAAAATGTATTAAGGGAAATGCAAGTTATCAAGTCCACTGGACCTTCATTTATAACGCCAGAGGTGTACTCCCTGTAAGTGAGATCTTGAAAGAGGAGTCAAAGGTGAGCCTTTTTCAGTGCTGGTAATTAATTCTTGCTTTGCATAGGCTAATTGAGGGCAATTCTTGAATACTTGGTGTCATTTCATTTCCTAGCTGTCAATGTGACTACAACCTGCTTTCCCTGCTGCATCTGTTAACCTCTGCTTCCCTGTGCTGGTAGGAGGATGTTAAAGATGGAGGGGCATGGAGAGCTTTGTTCAGTTCTGTGAATATAAATATTTTTCTTCAATAGAATGTTGTTCTCCTTTGATAGACCCCCACTACCACCCATAAACATCTCTGTTAAGGCACAAAAAAATGCAGCTGTAATTTTTTGTTACTTTGGGAACTCAATGAAGAAAATGAACCATAGGATGGGCTCCTTAGCTGTCCGCCTTATGCTACAGTCTAACTCAAATAAATGCAATTAATGCCTTAAATCATTCAGCAAATAGTATCTATGAGGCTGCAGGCTGAGTAGGGAACCAAGGAAGGAAGAATAAAAGGTGTATTTAAGCAATGGTGTGGAGGTCATTAGTGAGAGCCATGTGTCTGTTTACAGATGCCCTTTCATTAGGGAATGTTATAGGTGCCCAGTACTACCATTTTTGAATCTTTTTGTCTCTCAACCTTCTGTCTGAGGACAAATTACTTGTTCCTTTGTCTAACCCTTCCATCTTCTCATTTTTCAACCCTACACCACTGATGTGGTAGGTTTAACTTTCATTTTCACATAACCTAGAATCATATGCACAAGAATCTTAATGAGTTATTATCTAGATCATACTGACCTGTGGACATGTGTGTAAAGGATTGTTGTGGCTGTCAATTGATGTAGGAATACCCAGCCCACTTTGGGTGCCACTGTTCCTAGGCCACTGGCTCCCAACTATATTACAATAAGGAAAGCTAGCCAAGCATGGGCAAGCTAGCATGTGGCATCACTACATCCATTTCTCTCTGCCTTTCTTTCTGGATATGACACCAGCAGCTGCTCAAGTTCCTACCACTGCAACTTTGCTGTTGAGATTAACTGTCTGGAATGGTAACGTGACAATCTAGAATTGTCCTTTAAGAGGGTCCTTGAATACTGGATACACACTGTTGTAAGCAAATGACTTATTTGTCCATGAATGGTTGAGTCTACAGTGCCAAATATATCCTAAAAGGCAACATTTAGGAATAGTGATTGGAGTCTCTAAGTTTATTAGACAGATTTGTGTTGATGAACACTGACATTATACCTGTACTACCTTCATCAAGTGTCTAAAAGAACTACAGCCATCCATAGAGAACAATTCATATTTGTTTTTCCTGAAAATTAATTGAACTAAACATTTCCATTTTTCGCCGGGCGGTGGTGGCGCACGCCTTTAGTCCCAGCACTCGGGAGGCAGAGCCAGGCGGATCTCTGTGAGTTCGAGGCCAGCCTGGACTACCAAGTGAGTTCCAGGAAAGGCGCAAAGCTACACAGAGAAACCCTGTCTCGAAAAACCAAAAAAAAAAAAAAAAAAAAAACATTTCCATTTTTCATTTACTTAACTTTTTGTGTATATATTTGCCAGTATTCACCATGTTTTAGAACTAATCTTTCATAACTTTCTTTTTACTTTTTAAATGTAATGCTCTTTCATGTAGTTTTTCTCTCCCTCATTTATTTATGCCATTTTAATATCTAGTTTTGTATGTTTTTTGAGAAAAAGATATGAGTCCAAGGTCTTTAGAATCTCTACACAGTGTTATGACTACCATAGTGAAGGAACAGAACACTTTGGGCTAGTTTCACGATCTTTTAGTCAACATTCATTAATGTTTCTATCAACAAAATTACACTCAAAATATCATTTAAGTGCATTTGAAGACATTCCCGATTAGGTCTGCTCTATGGTCTACAGGGAAAGTTACTGAACAGTTGTATACAGTCTTGTTTTGAAGATTGGAGATAATTTAGGAAAAATTATATAGTCTACAAAATATCCAGTACCAGTAGAGTGCACCATTTCTCTGAGCTTACAATGGAGTGATCGTATAGAGAAATAGAATATAACATCCTTCACTGGTACTCAGCCATAGGATCAATGTCCAGGTTCTGTGACTGTCTCAAAGTGATCATTTGCCCAACACCCAAATAGCTTATGTGAATGTGGTCTATTCTACTTTGCTCCGTTAGCCACTTGGTCTTTTTTCTGTGGAAGCCACTTCTTCATCTTTTTGACAAACAGGGATCATGGGGTCCTGAGTCCATGTTTGGGACTTCTTACTTCCCCAGTTTTCCCTGTGGCTTGATTACCTTACTTAGTATTCAGTATGGAGAAAAACACTGTTTCTTCTGGAGAATAGTGACATTCTCCACTCTGCAGACAGAGCAGGATGGCTTGCCTTCAGAGCTCCCTGATATGATCATCAGCAACTTAGAGATAATCCTCTTCATTGGTTGTGTTTGAAATGAATAATTGTGAATATTTTCTTTATGAATCTAACAAATTCAAATTAGTCTACAAATAGACTTGTAGCTGCAATACACATCTAGAACACTACCAAGAAGAAATGGTAAAAGAAAAAAAGGCAATGTCAGTCAATTAGACATAGAATTATTTGAGAATGAATAAGGAAGGTAAATAAACATGATTTCAAGATGAAAGAAACTGCAAAATAGCCCAGCATTGTCCTTTTCTTGAAAGTATGTGTACTAGCCAGGCAAAATTGAGGTGTGGATCAGATAATTTTGTTTTAAAATTAAAATAAATATGTAAGTACAAAAGCAGAGCAAAAACAACAACAAAAACATTTTTCTTAAGGAACTGTTGCTTTAGGCTTTATAAACAGAGTTGTATAACATATTATCAGAGTCAATACGCTATTATAAACAATTAACTCAGCCATCCTTGCGGATTTATTCTTCCAAATCACCACATCTTGAAATGACCCCTGGCTTGGTTGGATTGTTAAAAACAGCAAATAAAACAACCCCTGAAGCTCTCTCTAAACTTCTACACAGCATTCTTCATTATCAAACAGCTGGCACTATAGCTATATGAAATTTCATTAAATTAACCTTAATAGCTTCGTGATTTAGCGGATACCCACGTAATAAGACTTCAGGAAGTCACTTCCATCCGCACTTCAGATCACTTCTATTAAAGTTGTGACATTGTGGATGTTTGATCCAATCTTAGGGTCATTTAATAACTTGTCTTTTATCTTTAGCTTGTACTCTATTTTAATCATCAGCTACATTTTTGTCATTTTGCTTCTTGACTGAAAGCTTATCACCATGGAATTACCATGTCTCGTTGAACATAATACACTTTTATTTCTGTTTGACCTTGACCTTCCTAAAACACCAAAAGCTTATTATTTGTTGACCTATATTGTTTGAAATAATGGTGTTCAGCATCAAATGTGGAAATCCCAGTTTCCAAGGTTGTTAAATATTGAGGGAAATACATGATCACACTTGGTTCTTAAATAGCAGAAGGCTTTCACAAGTTCGTGTGTGTGTGTGTGTGTGTGTGTGTGTGTGTGTGTGTAAGAAATTATTCCTACTGTGTAAATGAAATAGAGTTTTGAAAATGGTAACCTTTCCTAATTCATGGAAGACAATAAACAGAGACAAGATCTAGGTTTTGCACCCATCTAGGACCCAGTGATTCTATCCTTAGTATTTAAATATTAAAAGAGTGTGTTGGTGCATTTGAAATTATTTCTGTGGGGAAAACAGGGGAGAGAGGCAGAGAACATCGGTCAGTTATGGTTGACACTATAAGGTAGATGCTAAGAATCAGATAATACGATCTTCAGAAGGTCTGAGTCTCAGCTGTGACAGCAGGTAAAGGTTCAGTAATCATGGCTAATACATCAAAAAGTCTGCTGGTTTCCCCTTCTTAAATTTATGCTCCACTGTGACTTCTTTGTTTTAATATTAGAACATTTTTTAAAAGTAGTTATAATTTATTTAATGAATAAAAACTATTCATATATTGTTATAATAGACTATATGACATCTGAGATGTGTATACATCACAGGATGACTAAGAATGCTAACTATTGTTCCTTCTGTGCACTTATTATTTTGATGGACTTAAAATCTACTCTTAGCAGCTGCCATTTATAAAATATGTGATTGCTAGTTATAGTCACAATGTACACAGAATATCTCTTAGATATATTTCTCCTGCCAATCTGCAAATTTGAATTCTTTGACCACCATCTACTCAGTATCTCTACCACAGCATCTGGTTACTACCAACCAATTCTTTATTCCTATGACTTCAATTTTTTTCAGTAATTTTAATTGTCACAATTATTATGCACACATATGAAGTCCAATAATGGTAATTGTATATGCAAGCTATAGTGATTGTATCCTACTATTTTGTATTTTTCTGCTCCCTAAACAATCTGTTTTGCATTGAAATACTTCAAGATCTTCTTTTAGTGCTTTATACAATATATAATAAATTGTTACAAGATAGTCCTACCCTATGTTGCACATTAGAGTAGACTCTATTCTTTCTATCGGTATGTGTGTATGTGAATTTGACTTGTTTTGATTTCACACCTAATGTTTGGTGTTTGGGTGTTTGATATTTCCATTTTATCAGATTATCATAATTTTCTTGCTTTTTAAGGCTGGGTAGGCATTCTACTTTCTGTATATAACATACACTTCATATTGCCACCTATCTTAGTTAGGATTTCTATTGCTGCAGGGAAATATCATGACTAAAAAGCAAGTTGAAAGAAAAGAGTTTATTTGGTTTACACTTCCATATTGCTGTTAATTATTGAAGGAAGTCAGGACAGGAACTCAAACATGGCAGGATACTGGAGGAAGCAGCTGATGCAGAGTCCATGGAGGGGAACTGCTTACTGACTTACTCCCCGTGGCTTGTTCATCCTGCTTTTTTAAGAATCCAGGACCACAAAGCCAGGGATGGCACCACCCACCATGGGCTGGACCCTCCCCCACTGATCACTAACTGAGAAAATGCTTTGCAGCTGGGTCTGAAGGTGGCATTTCCTCAGCTGAGGCTTCTTCCTCTCTGATGACGCTATCTTGTGTCAAGGTGACACACAAAACCAGCCAGCACATCATCCATTGCTGCTTCGGTTGATTCCATATTGTGGGTACTGTGAATAGCACTGAAATGAACATGGGAATGTAGATGTCTCTTTGACATACTGATTTCCTTTCCTTTGATGTAGACTCAAAAGGAGGATTGCTAGATCATCATATGTTAATTCTGCTTTTAATTTTTGACAAACTTTCTTTCTTTATTACATAGTAACTGTACCAGTTTACATTCCCACTTAAAAAAATGCATGAAGATTTCTTTTATCTACAACCTAAATTTTTTAACTTTTAATATTTATACAATATCTATTATTATGATTAGGTCTTGAATTACTTACCCAAAGTTTAGATATTGATGTCTTACTGGGTGGTGTAGCAAAGTTCAGAGTTGGTATTTCGGCAAATTGATTGGATGATCAGTGCTTTGATCTCTAATGGATTAATCCATTGCTTGTTCCATAACTCATTACTAGGTATTGGAAACTAGGAGGTAGATCATAATTGATAGGATAGTGCCTATAGGACATGCACTTTTGAACAATATCTTCTCTTTCATCTCTGCTGGTCTCTCTCACCATGTTTATTTTCTGGATGCCATGAAGTTTGACTGCCACCAAAATTTGCTGCTGCCATGACATCCTACTTTGTCTCATACCCCAGGCAGTATGAACCAAAATAAGTACTTTCTCCTTTAAGTTGTCTTAGTTATTTTGCCACAGTGATGATAAGGTCATTGATAGTCATTTTAGTAGATGAATGGTGACTTTCATTAGTATTTGTCTGTAATCAGTGATGTAGAACAATTGCTCATACACTTCTTGGCTATTTGTATGCCTTCTTACATAAAATGTATCTTTAGATCTTTGGCCTAGTTTTAATCAGAATATTTGTTTTCATAACTTTTTTGAAATAAAAGAAATAGTACAGAGCAATACAATAAATAATCACAAAATCACACTTGTGATTGTTCTCCAAAGTCACAGGTTCTATACTTGTACTGCAAGTGTTTATTTTGTTCCATCTATATCTCCTATCACGCACCTCACTGTGTTATATGTGATTCTCAGTCTGTAAAACATAGTCCAGTATTTGTGCTTTTACTAATTCTTGTTTCTCTTCCTAGAGTAACCTTGCTTCTTTTTAAAACTGAATGATTTTGTAAGATCTTACCAGTCTCCCAACCAAAATTCATTGATCCCATCTTCTTGTTCTGCTAGCATTTGGAATATTAAAAAGAGTACAATATAGAAATTGCAACTCAATGTGAAAATTAGTTATAGATGTTTCAGTCTTCAACTGTCCATCATAGTAGCCCTTGAGAAGATATATCATATCTGGTCCTCAGTGTAGTATTCCTGTTCCTACAGTAATATAGTGCACTTGATACAGTGCTGGCAAAATGAATCTTGTTTCATTAATGGGCTCAAGCAGGGAGAGATAGTTAGAGGTGGGCATGGTAAGGACTGAGTGGTAGCTATAATGAGTTTTATTCAAGCACTGGAAATCATATTTCTGACTTGGAGAAGCATTATTAGCAGTCCAGTCCTGGAGGTCCACCTCAAAGAACAAGGTGAACAGAGTAGTGGTTTCCACTTGACAGAAAGAACCAGAGCTACTCTGCAAATTTATTAACTGGTGTTTCCTTCTTTCCATCCAATCTACTCTCTACTGCATGAACTATTGAACAAACAGAAGTGCATGGAAATTTACATCTCTGTAACACAGCTGAGCAGAGTAGGCATTTTGTTCATCTCCCTTTCTGCAAACATGAGGTTTTCCAGCCATGGCTCTGCTCAAACTAGCATCTCACTGAAATGTATGCACTCTGGTTTCTCTTCCAGATGTAGAAGTATATTTTCAAGGGCATGATTTGAGTTCATTTTGTCTATTTTTGGATATTGTTGCTAAAATTTCTTTTCAATTTCAAACCTCTGTTATTTTTGTACATTTCCAATAGAAGAGGCCTGTAATTCATGAGTATATGTGAAGAGAAATTCCCAAGGCTGTGTTAAAGTCTATGTCAAACTCTTTGCTAACTAAAGCACTAGTCTAGTCAATGAGCTTTCTCCAGTGAGATGAGCAGACAATAACTCCATGATTCCTCTACATGTGCAAATGACCATCATAGAGACAGACTTAGTGCCTGAATGCAGTGGGTTTTTAGAGTGTGCAATACTTTGTGAACAATGTGTATTTACGAAAACCCTTGCATCTGCATTGAGATTTGTTATTTTTGTTCAGTGTATTTATTAAGGAACAAATCTCAGTGCACCTGGAAAACCTTGAATCAGCTAAGACATTTAAGAAAAAGAAATGTGATTTCCTGAGAATAGAGCTTTGTGGGCATCAACCAGGAGCCATAACTAGCACGGGGCTTTAACATGAAGAGAGGCAAGCAAGTGCTTTGCAGCAAAGCCAATGGTTCGACATTGTGATTATGATTCTGTTTGACAAATCTGACAGTGGCAGAGAACAAGAAACAGAGGAATAGTTGGAAAGATTTTTTTTGATTACCTAGATATGAGGGATAAGTACCTGGATTAGAGTAGAAAGAAATACTACACTGTATACAATGGGAGTAATAGAATTGAAAACAATGTCTCTCTTGTAAAGTTTAAAAACCTTAAGCAATGATTCTCAAAATCTGTTTTGTGTAATTACTACCATGGGATTCTCTAAAGCTCCATTGGCCTGATTCTGGTTCTGCATGTCTTATTGGCTCACAACAGACACTTTTACACAAGTGCCTCAAACTATTGTGGAAGTTGTGATACTTGGATTATAAATAGAGAAACATAATAGAATAGATGTCTGAAGAGGAAAAGAAAAATGTGATAGTGAATTCTGGGAAAGAGATGTTCTCTGGGTTCTTCTGTGGGTTTGTTTTCTTATTTTAAACTTTGTTCACTAGACCTTATTAGTGTAATTTGTGAGAAAAGGGAAGGAAACTATTCCTTAAATTAAGAAAAGGAAAAATAACAGGGTCCAAACAAAATTATATAACGTCTATGAAAATATTTAAAAAACAGAACCATGCCCTATAACTCCAACATGGCTTGCTGCTGATCAGGAAGCTGGAGAGTCTAGTGCAGGACCGTAACTATCGAAACCATGACAACAGTCAAGGAAAGGAAGTGAGGAAGAACGAAAGAAGTTAAATACAAATGCTATTAATTTCCCCAAAAATGGAGTCATAAGGCACAATAAAATGTGCAGACTACAATGAATGAGAACTACTTAGTCTCAGGATATACCTGGTAGAAAAAGTTAGGGGACTTTCCTAGGCAAAGGAGTCTTTGTTTGTTTCATTTACTAAAATTGTGCACTTTTTCATTACTACTCCATTACCTATTATGGTAGCTTCTGCTTTACTAAATTGTTATATTAAATCAGGAGAAAGTAACTGTTCACCTGAGCGTCTTCATCAAATGGTTGTACTTACTAAGGAAATGGAAGAATGCATTAAACACATCCATAGAAATGTGCATTGTGAGCCAGACTGAAGACTTAATGTTGATGCAGAAATCATTTTGTAAACCATTAAACTGCAATGAAGCATTTGAAGACTGGAAACCTTTGTTTGGGATATAACTATTAATGAAATTTTTGAAATATGTACAGATCATAAAGAATTCTAAAAATCCCTTGTGTCCTGAAGTTAAGCAAGTTGAAATATATTTGAGTGAAAAATTAGACACATGCAGACAATCAAAGGCTAATAAAGACTGTCAGTGGAACCTGAATTCAGCTGAGTAAGTGGCACAAACTGAGTCTTAGCATTGTGGACACTGACGTTACTTCCAACCTGGTGAGCCTGTGATGTCTGCTACTTCTCAGACCTGTACATGGCCTTGAGGCCTTGAACACTTTGGCCTAGAGCCATTTTCCCTTCAGCAAATCCCTTTCCATTGTTGTACGTTTTAAGGATGTACTGAAGGGTACTCTCAAGTCTGAAAATTATCGGCTAATCGCATGACACTGATGCTAATGTACAGAGGCGACTGTGTGACCTCAGTGTTTTCTTTAGCAGTTAAACCACATCAGGAAGAGTAATAAGCATGAGCTACTCTATTATTACTTTTTTTAAAAGGTGTGTTGTTTAGCTAATCCATAAATTGTCTCATATGCTTTTGATTTTCTTCCTAACTTAACTATGCTTCATTCTATATAATACAAATTAGCAAACTTTTCCAATGATCCAGAGAATTAATACTTTCTGCTCAGTGAGAAAAGTGTTTGTTCTAACATCCCAAATCTGCCATATTACACAAAAACAGCTATAGACACTATGAATAGCAATGGGCCCATTCATGTTCCAATCACACTGTGCTTACAGAATGAGGCAATAGGCCTGGAGAATATAGTTCCTAGACTCTATGAAATTTCTTCTCTGACACATATGTCATACACACATATAAATATACCTTCTATGTATATAAATTCATATAATAAACATTAAAAATATATAGCATGTATTATATATACATAATATAAAATATTTCATCACATATATTATATATACTATGATATATTAGTATATATTATATATACCACAATGTGTTATATATTATATATGCTATAATATATGGTATATAGTATATTACATATCGTATATAGAATATATGTTATAATATAATTATCATATTGGATATTGTATGTTTATAATAATATTAAATTATCATATTGAATTATGTCTTCTACTCTGTCAATATCATGACAGTCTCTTGTCACTCAAGGACAGTGCCCACTTATGATATATTGATTACACAAATGAAAGGTCTATGTATATCCACGGGAAAGATAAAGTTCATAGTCTGAGATTCCTAGCTCTAACTAGTAACCATGGAGTGTGTCTCATCACCAGGGGCTCTTTATATTTCTTCTGCAGTCTGTTTTGCTGCGTGATTCCACAGACTACAGAACTTTTGAGGGACATAACTTAGAGTTGTCCTTTCTAGAGCTGGAGAGTCCAAAGTCATGACACCAACAGGTTGGTTGCTTTTCAGGACCACACTCTCCTTCTCTGGTGATGCCTTCATGCTGTGTTGTCTAAGAGGAGGAAAGTTATGTCTTCATGTGCCAGAAAGCAGAAGAACACGGAAGCCCGGTGCTTCTGTTGTGAGAGTCTTCTTCTCTTTCATATGTGAGAATCCTTCATGACCTGATCACCCCCTTAAAGTCCTCATCTTATTATATCATTGCCTTAGCAACACTTCAGTTTTGTAGAGGACACATTGAAACCATAACACACCACAACTGGTATTTGGAGAAGAAAATACAGTGACTGAAATGTCCTATATTGTATATTCTCTTTTTTACCCTATGTTTGTGTGTATGTGTACATGTGTCCTCTGTGTATGTCTCTGTCTCTCTCTCTCACACACACACACACAAACATGGGCACACAAATAAAGCCATATACACATTTTTCTACCCTTTAACTCTTGAATTGCTCCTTATAAATATCTCCTGAAAATAAGTAAAAGACTTCCCAAGTGCACTGATTTCTCCCTGCAGTTACTAAGCCATGTTGTACTTCCTTGATAGTTTGTCAATGATCAGGACATAGAGAGTGAGGGTATGGTAAACATGTAGGCAAGGACCAGACCCTGAGGGACATTGTGTGGGACAATGTGTACTGTGCTAGATGGGCTCTGTTGAATTAATAACAATGGATACTATTAGATATGAGGCAAATACATGCATAATAATACGGGAAAGATACATATCTGAATGGTTTTCAAAAATGAGTGACAGGGCTACTGCATAGAGATTGGACTATAGACAAATGGGATAAAGTAAGACATGTACTAGCAAGATAGTTCATGAAACACAATGGTATTACCTAGTAGGGCAGAAAGCAAATCTTAGAAGAGTATTCAGCTCATATTTGGGGGATAGAAGCTGCAGCACAGGGAATGGATGAAGAGGAGAGAAGGGGGTGCAGGAAATCAAAGGTAACTTTAAGGTTTAGGGATTAAACAACTTGGAAGATACTAGGAACTCTAAGAGAGATATTGCCAAAAACAATAGATCTGCTTTCTTTCTTCATGTATTAGAATCAAGTAGTTGGTAAGGACATCAAGTAGACAATTGGAAAAAAAATAAAAAAGAAAAGTAAGTGTTGAAGTGGATCAGAGCAGAAGACAGAATTGTTCTTCACTGTCTGAGACTGTCTGTCAATCACCTCTTAGGATTTACTGCATCCTTGTGTTCTGTGTGGTCCTAGATAGTGACTTTCACAGTGATGAAAAAGGGATGCTCTGGCACGTGCCTTCACACCTGTATCTACAGTTTTAAGTTCATATTTGGCTGAAGAACATGCAACACCCATTTCAGAACCGGATGTTGCATGTTCTTGCATTCTGAAATGCAAAAAGACCCAGAGACCTTCTAGAAAGCAGTAGTAGAACAGTATGTATATGAAAGACAGGGATTGCCATGGGATTCCACTTAAAAGCATGTCTTAGAGAAAGGTGCATCCATTGGCCTTTGTTTTAGCCCCACCTCGGGACTCTGTTTGGTAAGGGGAGTCACCTGAGCAGGACAGCCAAGCATATGGGAGCATTTGGGTAGTGATTTTAGGTGCCATGAGAAACCTATGATGCTTTCTGTTTACAATCTGCTTTGGGGTTTGTTTCCTACACCACTAAAGGACCAAAAAAAAAAAGGTTACACTCCTTGAAAATACCTTCTAAGGCTTTTTACATGTGGTGAAACTACTTAATATATAAACATTTATGAGGCCATCTTAAATATCACTATTAAGTAAAACTATATTTCAGTTAGTAAAAGTGGCAGGACCGTGTTCACCATATCACAGGGTGTTTGATGCAGCACTTTGAATTTATGACCAGTCAGGAGTCCAAATCTTAGGACTTTCTTGGTTCTTTCTAAGTAATTTTGGGTATCATTCAGTTCATAATCTAGGGTTGGAAGAGTACTTCCAAATGTGAAATAAACATTTCATCTTTAGAAAACAAATATAAAACTCTTGTATCAGTATTGTAAATATAGATACTGTATATCCCTTTATATTTTCTTCAAGGACAACATATAAATTTAGATTTAAAATTTGTGGTAACCCAATTTCTGTTTCTAGGGAAAAAGGAAGCCTAACAGGAAACTATGAGGCTGAGGAAAGCAAAAATAAGAGTCAGATTAGTTATTGGTAAGCAAAGTTTAAATTGCTAAGTACTAATTAATTCAATTGCTAAGTATCATTAGTGAATTAAAGTAACAAAAACGTGTATATTTGAGTGGTTTTTTTCACCATATTTCCTGAGAGAAAACTGTAATATTCAAAGTGTATGTCAAACCACCATTGTTTTGTTTATAAATGGTTGCTGAACATGATGGCACCTACTTAGAACCCCAGCACTTGGGAAGTAAAGGAGGAAGACCATAAGGTCAAGGGTAGTCTGTGCTACTCTGTAAAAACAAATCCATCCCAAAGTATATATGCTGATGAAAATAAAGTTACACTCTTTTCATTGCTGAAACAACCACATGTAGGCGGACTTTTCTTTCCCATCCACCAGTTCCCCAAAACAAAGACAATACCGAGACACAGTATTAATTATAAATGCTTAGCCTATAGCTCAGGCTTATTACTAGCTAGCTGTTCACAATTTAAATTAACCCATTTCTATTAATCTATGTGCTGCCATGTTGTTCTTGGCTTGTTACCTCATTTTGTATATGTCCTGCTCCTTCTGGCTGGTGACTCCTGAGACTCCTGAGACTCCACTCTTCTTCCCAGTGTCCTTCTAGTCTGGCTCTCCAGCCCAATCTCTTCCTGCCCAGCTATAGGCCAGTCAGCTCTTTATTAACCAATGAGACTAATACATATTTACATTGTACAGAGATTGTTCCACAGCAATCACAATTTTGCTGATCCCTTGCACAGATAAATTGGCTCTGGCAGTGATTATGGAAGTCATAACAATCTTTTATAGGTTGAGAAACTTAAAGCATGTAGTCAATCTTTTTTCAGTGAGACCAAAATGGCCCTAAGGTTCCATTCTATTTTTAATACAGAAAAAAATGGAAAAGATGTGTTACAGATCATTGATGGTGTTCTCAAAGAGAAAATGACCATGAAAAGTGTATTGGTTAGTGAATTGAGATTATCTTACATATAAATGGCAGTTTGAGTTACTTTAATAAGGACCATTTTTTAAAACATTGTCCAAAACCTTATTGCCACAATCAGATCCTGATTAAGCCTCCCACATAGCCCATAACCTTCTTCCACGTATCATGATGAATCTCAAGAATGGATGCTAGTGAGAAAAGGCTCTTTTATTAGGACTGACTGTCTCTTTAGAGATAGGAATACAACTATACTCTTCATTTAACCTCATCAGATAACCCATAACTCCTGTTATCTTCATTTATTTTCATTTTATTAAATAACATGTAGCATATGTCTAATTTGTAGCCAAAGTATTAACCAGCAAGGAGAAAAAATAGGATGAGTGAGATATGGCCCTCAAACCCAAGTGCTGTCCATTGCATAGAAAAGACTTTAATTATAAAGCAAAATCTTAATCTTAGTTGGATGCATTTAAAATAGATGAAAAATGTCAGTCTGGAGGGCACATGGATATAGAATTTAAGAGAGGGAATATTTCCTAACAGGCTGCAAAGAAAAGAAATGTTTCGAGAACAGCAAGTCAGAAAATTGAGTACACACTTTCATTGACACAAGCTATCTCAGAAGAAATATTGTATAAGCATTTCAGTTCTGAGAAGAAGTACTAGCAAGCAAGTTTGGAGCTCCTGAATGACTATTACCAATGAAGCTTAAAATGTCAGTTCTTCAGACCTCCATCTGTTAGTTCATCACAAATGTGTATCACACTCACCAAGTGTGGTCACTCTTAGTACTTGGTGTACAGACACCAGAGCATATTCACTCAACTGTTCAATGATGCAAAACATATTACTAGGCTGCTAGAGATGCCAAGAAATATTTCAGACAGTCATGACTCTAGGATCCTTTATTACAGAATCATATAGTAATTAAGATGAAACAAACTTCTTTTACTTTTCAAAAAAATTTACCAAGGTCAAAGCTATTTAAAGACATGTTCTCTTGTAAAAATTCAAATTTTCTGAGGAAGATATAATTGTACCAAATAAACTATACTGACTGCAGGAACGCAGAAGTCCACCTAGGTATTAGTATTTTCAGAGAAAACCAGAACTAGAGTACATTTATTTCCAAAGAAATGCAGCAAAAATAGTGTTTATCATCCATCCTTATTTAAAAAAAATACTCTTAAATGGTGTCAAACATGAACCTGACAAAAATAGTCCCAGACATTGACAAACCTGTGTCTCCCTCTTCGTTCATGGCATGTTAATTAAAATGCTGAGGCACCCTGAGCTATTTGACTTGACAACCTTGTTTGTTTTGTTAGACGGGAATATGAAAAACACTGTTGACTAAGGATGTTGACAGTGTTGGCAGAGTGCTGGGAAACCTGGTCTTACAACATTACATTTAAGAAGAGTTTAAACTGACTGTACACTTGTTTAGATTGTGATACTGAAAACAGGAAAAGGGGAAGCTGTGCTTCTGGGTCCAGTGAGACCATCAGCATCTTTGTTCCATCTCAGAAGCACAGAGGAAGTAATTTTTTATTTGTTCTCTTACTCCCTAAGAATGCTACCCAGGGAGCATGGGGCAAAGTTTTGAACTTCTTTTAAATGCATTGTCCCTAAAGAATCATCCATTATGTAAACCATCTACTATTTAGTGTACCAAAGACAGTTATATGCGATTTTTTTTCTTAGTTATCTTCAATGCATTTAGATTAGAGGGGATGGTATTTAATCAGTGAATTCTCTGTATCCATGAAGAACGTAGAGCAAGCTCTTCCTGTCCCTCTGTGCAGCTGGTAGTCTCACCTTTTAGCTTATCTCAGTGGCCCCATCCTTAGGCAGCTTTTCAGTAGTCTCCTTGAGTTTTCTGAAGTTGGGATGTTCTTCTCCACAGAAATTTAAAGCCTCTTTATGCGTTCGATGAGGGCATAAGGCTGCACAATGACCTTGAAGCCTTGTGACAGGACAGTGATCTCTGCATTTACACTGAAAAGAAATGTATACTTGTGCTATGCTGATAGGGGCATGCATCCCAAAGAGCTGGCTAGGAGGACTAAGCCAAACTCAGAAGAGTGAATAGGTAGATGGATCTATAAGACAAGCCTCTCAGAATAAGAATCCCCAGAGGAAATGAATGGTATACATGAAGAAAACCATCTGAGTGTGAATCAAGATTTGTGCTGTTCTTTAATTGCCGGTAGACCTTAAACATTCTAAATATTCTCATCTTCCTATTCCATTATCTGAGCACCTGTGATACTGACAGTTACAAGATCATTTCAGGGATAATGTCTGCATTGTTGGCTTGAAATAAGGGCCTATTAGATTGCAAGACATTGTAGTTTAGGATCTTTATCTCTTAGAAGGTATCTTGAGACTCCCAGATATATGTTGATCATGCATTACCTCTTTCAACAGCAGGATATGTATGCATATACACACATTTGTGTATGTGTGTGTGTGTCTGTCTGTCTGTCTGTGTGGTGTGTGTGGTGTGGTATGTATGTGATTGTCTTTTTGTTTCAATGGAATACTTCAGCAATTTTCAACTTCAGCCTTAATCGTCCCTGTATGCAATGAGTTAGCTCTAGACTGCTGCTAGTGAAGTGCAGCCTTGACGAACTGAGAACACAGTTCCTCACACCCTGTATTTCTTCACTGTTGAGAATTAAAAACTTGGTGGAAACAGAATGTGAGGAGCGAAATTAAAGGCAGAAGTTTAAGGAAAACTTGTATTAAAGTAAGGTTGAAATAGTTCATTTTAAAGCCTCTTATTTTGAGCTCCACACTGACATTTTCAGTGAAGTTTGGGCTAAGATTAAGGATCAACTTTCTCACATTGTCCCATTATTTATTATGCTACATTGAGGGTTGCAGGCCAATCAATAGTAACTACTTCAATAAAAATGGTTGAAAAGTCTGAAATTCTACTAATTATATTTTAAAGAGATATCTAAGCAATAGAATTATTTCGTGTTTCCAAATCATGTTCTTAGTGAAGTAAGCAATTCCCTAATCCATATCTTTTTTATAAGAACCCATGCTTTTATTTTTACTTTGGAAATAGAATTTTGACACTCATTTTCAACTAGCTTGTACGAAAACAGGTTTGTATATCTATAGATGTTCTTATATTCCTTAAACCTTATACATACATCACACATGTATATGTGCATATATATGTGAATTAATGTATGGAATATCAATTCAATGTTATAAAAGAGAAACATTGGAAAGTTCAGCAGATGGCTGTAAGTTGACCTGAGATTATCAACAGCATTTAATATTTTTTTCACATCTTTTCTGTATTATGTTCATATCTTTTCTGTATTCATTTCCAACTTTAATTTTATAATCAGTTTTATGACAGTATAAGTTTCAAGGAGAAATGTTAATTTATTAAATGCCCTGAGAAAGACCAAATCAACATTTTATGATTGTTTTAAGAAAAAAATAATTTAAAAGGAAATATTTCTATTCAGGAATTCTATAAGTATGTTGTGAGAGTTCAGTTAAAATGATAATTCCCACACCCTACTAAATATTTACTAAAGCAGAAACTCTGAGAATATGGTGGCCAGTGATACTGTTAGAGCACCTCTAGGCAACTTGATTCTTGGTCAAGTTTGTAAAACAGTCTTCTGTCTCATTCCCTTGTCCTTTCATTTCAATAAGCCTGGTATTCTAGTTTAATACTTAAGTGTCAATTATTTTAAGTACATATTTAAGTGAAATTCTGAAAATGGGAAGAGCTCTAATCCACTGAAAATCAACTATATTTTATGATATCATTTTTTAAGGAATGGGAGGATATACACAATACCTTGTGTATACCTGGATTATCATTGGCTGTATGACCAACTGGTCATGCTACTAAGGTCTTTGTATGTATGTCTTAGAACCACATCATGTATTACATAGTCTAAAAAGGCAGTTAAGATCATGGACAGCACAAAGGACTTCTATGAAGTCACTCAGTAAATTTGAGTCTATTAGTCTTCTGTGTGTCGCTTTAATGTAATGTGTGACACAGGTAATTTATGATGAAATTGAGGCTCACGGTAGACGCAAGGTACAGCACTTTCATGGGCTCTGTTCTGATGAGAACCACATAGTGTGCAGCATGTGTGTGAGCAATAAACCCTTCTGCATCCAGAAGCAGACAGAGAAACTGGTACTTCCAGTTCCTTTTCTTCTTTTCCTCTCTTTTAGAATTTCATACACGCAATCCATTTTGGAAAACAAACAAGCAACAACAAAACCATCCAATTCCCTCCAATCCTGTCTCTATCCCCCACCACTTTTCCCTTCAAAATTCTTGCACTCCTTTTTTTTTTCTTTTAACTGAGTCCATTTGGTGCTGTCTGTATTTGCATGGATGTAAGACTGTGTTCTAGCCTGACAGTTCTTAATGAGAGCATAGCTCCATGAGTGTAAGGGCTTCCCATGAGACTGTATGTCTTGGAGAAATCTATAGTACTTCCAGTATTACCACTAGGAGAAGCAGAACCAATCTTCTAATCACAACTGACCTGTGGGGACACTCAAGCATCTAAAGAAACAGTAGGTAGCTTATATCCAAGTTGAGGCATCTTGATGTATTTAATTAACTACAATCTCTGTAATAATTTATGTTCTTCATGCCTTTTAAAGACATATAGCAAGATTTACCATCAGACCTGTGAGACAAGTAGTGTAACAAAAAATATCCCTGTTAGGCAAATGCTTTCTACACTACGTCTATTGGAAATTAATTTCTCTTTCTTTCTTTCTTTCTTTGGTTTGTTTTTTTGTTTGTTTGTTTGTTTTGTTTTTCAAGACAGGGTTCTCTGTGTAGCTTTAGAGCCTGTCCTGGAACTTGCTCTGTAAACCAGGCTGTCCTTGAACTCACAGAAATCCACCTTTCTCTGCCTCTGGAATGCTGGGATTAAAGGCTTGCACCAGCACTGCCCAGGTGGAAATTTCTATTTTAGAAATGGCTCTCCTTCATCCAAATGTATGGAATCTATGTAAATACTTCAACTGCAAGCAAGGCACGAGTAATCCTTTTCTTTCAGAAACTAAGAGCTAAGCATATTGACAATATGCACAGAATAATGGAAAATACAGTTTCTCTTGCTGGTGAGCTTAGCTTTATTGTGTTTAAACTTAATGAGAGAGGAATGTTGAAAGGAGGTACAAAGGTGTCTTCAGCCACCTCACATGCGTTCTGATTTCAAAAACCCAGGTCTCATAGCAGTAGGCTTCATTCCTGGACCTTGGACTCAAGAATGCACTTGATTTCCAGGGACAAATCAGTCACCATCTGTGGACACTGCAGTGGGTGCTTATGATCTTAGGCTGTGTTGGAATTTTAATATCTAAGAAAGTGCTGTGAGAAAGTAGGAACCTGGTTGGAAAGCCTTCTAGAGAAATGACTCAAAGTTTCTTTTTAGCACTTGGCATTGAACCCAAGACCTCATACACGTGCTCTACCACAGACCTATACCCTAAGTGGTTAAATACCAATAGACATTGTTTAAAAAAAATCTAACCTCATATCAAAAGTCCAGGAATGGTACACATTTTATAGAGAAAAATAAAACACAGAGTATGCATATGTATATACATATGCGTATATGTATACATATATATTTGTATGTATGTTAATCAGAGGTTTTTGAAAATAACTATTTCTTCATTTTATCATACTATTTTAATACTTTAATATTTTAGAATTATTAAAATATTTTAATACTTTAGTGTTTGGCGATTTTTTTTTATCATGAATGTATGTCTGTGATATGCCTTTTGCCAAGCAATCATACGCTAATAAGCTTCCCATCTGTTTATTTTCACTAAAGTGCTGGGGTTTTGACAGAAAATACTATAGACTGATGCAAAGAAACCTAGCATTCTGATCACATTAAAGGATATAAAGTTTCCAAAGAAATTTAGATTGAAGATACTTTTGCATTGCATGAAGGACTAAGAAGTAATTCAGTGAGAAACAGGAATGATGGGGGTTCTCTAGCAGCCTCCAAAGAACATACCCTTCTCCCCTTTTTTCCTGATAGGAATTTACTGATTTTAAATTCTTCCCATCCTTTGCTTTCAGAAGAATGGAGGATGTGTGAGGACTTGTTCGTTTTTTGTCCTAGCATACTTGTCCCTGGCTTTGCCGTTCGTAGAAGATCTTAGGCTTTTTCATCTTCAACCCAATACTGAAGATTCATTTAAAATATGGGAAGTTTGCCCTCATGTTTTGTGGCTTCCATTTGTGTTATCAACCAGAGCAGAGTTCCCACATGTCTTGTTCATAGAGGGACGAATTGTGATTGACAGGTGAATATCCATAGGTCAGCACCCCAACAAAATAAAGCAATCAAATAACTTTGAAAGGGCATGCACCCAGCATTACAAAAGCAAACAGTTCCGTGTGTTAGTCAACAGTGATGGGTGCTGGCTGATGGTTGCTTTTTTCGCTGTTGTGCTGGACTGTCTCTATCTTCTACTCAGTAGCTTTTGGTTCTTGGGCTGTAGAGATGGCTCTGTGGTTAAGAGCACTTGCTCCAGCTCCTGCAGAGAACCTTGGGTCAGTGCCCAGCACCCATATACTGATTAATACCTATCGTTAACTGGAGCCCCTGGGAATCTGATGACCTCTCTGACCACACAGGCACAAGACACCCATGTGGTTCCCATACACATGCAGGCAAAATACTCACACAGATAAAAGAAATATTAAACAAAATTAAATGTAGATTCTGATTCTCTCTTTCTGTAGTGAGACTAAGACTTTGCCTTTCTAACAGGCTCCAGCAGTTAGATAATACTGACCACAAATTGTCCAGTTGATAGCACAGACATATATTTTCTTATGAAATATGATTCTGTTGATGCCATCTTCATAGATTTTAGGTGAAGTCAAGGAAAGAAAAGATCTAATGGAAAATATTTTGTTTCCATTAGAATATAATATATATATGGGATGAAAATTTCTGAACCTCAATGTCCTCTTCTGTAACTAAAGGGGGCTTGAAGATCCTTCAATCCATGGTATTAATTCCTTTGGGCACTAACTAAAGCCTGAGGATAAATGATTCAATGAGGTAGTAATGGGTTCTGAATTGCCAGATCCTTTAGAAGAGAGTGGCCATGGTACCCTTCTGTCCATGGTTCCAGGCTTTGCGGGGGACTAAAGAAAGATATGAGTCATTTTATGGGCTCCCAGCAAGGAAAGTACCGACTAATGGCAAAGAACTGCAAGAAGACCGAGCAGAAAAAGTGAACAGTGCAGGTTAGCAGGCATCACCGGTGTGTTAACTTCAGTTAGAGATGGAATTTTAGCTAAGCTGAAGCCACAAGATTTGTCTTATTTTCTTTTCCTTTTGTCACAACCAAGTGACCGGTGGAAGATGACAGTGAATTCTGGATCCCAATTTCCTGTTGGTTTTACAAAACTCTCCATTTTGCTTGTTCCAACCCGGGGTTGTTTTCCGATGACTAGAATGGTTGTTCAGGAACAAGGCTCCTGGGGAAAAGAGTGTGCTCATGGGGTACTGAAGGACAAAAGAAAGTCAGTAGAAATCCTGAGTCCCAGCAGCCTGTGACTCTGAAGGACTGGTAATGGAACCGTCATAAAAAGAATAAGCTAGTGGCTAGAGAATGCGGTGCTTTGAATTGAGTCTACAGAAAGGTAACCGATGTGAGTGGTCTAGTGTACAACTGGCCAGTCACACGGTGATACGGTGATACGTCTCCACTCCCAGGAGTTACTGGAGTGTTGAACATGTGAGAAAAAGAACAAGATTTACCAGATTTTCCGCTTTGAAGATGTATTTTCTGATTAGGACCAGATTTGAAATTGACGCAGGTCTTCTGTGAACTCAAGTACTTGACTTGAACATGTGTAAATGACATGCTAACATGCACATGTACTTGACAGCAAACTGAAGCTCCAGCCAAACAGGTGATAAGACATTAAATTTTAAACTCTGGAAAATTAGGTCAGTCAACCATAAAGAAAACACAAGACTTAATAAGCAGCAGATGACATTTTGTCCAACTCTATTAGAGTTTGCAGTACAAGAAAAATGATAGGAGATGCAGATCATGTACTTACTGTGCTGTGAAGGACTTCATGGGTTCTCTGGTCCAGGCATGCTGCACTTTCTCTGAAATAAGCACATGTGGCGACCAGTGAGGTCATTCAGAATGTGCCCCCCAACAGGGGCAGCAGTTTAGCTAATATACAGGCACACTTGGAAATTGAATAACATTGTATGTAAATGCTTATCTCTTAGAGTAACATTTACTGTCTTTATGCACAAATGTTGAATACATAATCTGTTAGAAGAATCTGTCAACTGTTGATGAGGAGTTCTCACTGAGAGTGTACTCAGCAAATATAACTTGTTCATTCTGACTTAGGTATCTGATAAAGCCTCCATCTAAAAGTTTCCTGGGTTTATACTGGAGCAAATGTGATAAATACATAAATAATACAGCTGTTTTTTTTCTATAATCATAGCCTTCAAGGAACCTTCTCTGAAGTAACAGTCTCTCTCTCTCTCTCTCTCTCTCTCTCTCTCTCTCTCTCTCTCTCTGTCTATCTCTGTCTCTCTGTCTCTGTCTCTGTCTCTGTCTCTCTCTCTCTCTCTCTCTCTCTCTCTCTCTCTCAAACACACACACACAGTGGTTAAACTACTCTTTTTTTAAAAAGATTAAATTTAATTGTAGATACCAGGAAGGTATATACCTCCATAAAATACCTATATATTATTTTTATCTCTCTTTCCACAACTAGATATTATTGTTCTGGTGAAGATGATGCTAAACTTTTAGTAACACTATATCCTTTATTAACAAGGGAGAGAACTGAATTGGTCTAGACTGCAGGGAAAGTTACTGACAGCTAGCAGAGTAAAGGATAACTGTGTACAGTAGAAGACATCTTGAATTTGGGATCATAACACCTGGGTTCCTAAATTGCTCTCTGATTTGGACCTTGAGTTCAATAGACCAAGAAAGAAGTGCCCACTTAGATTGACTAAGATCTTTAAAGACACACAACAACAAGAATTTCGTGTGGTCTTTGGCTCTGTACATCAAGAGTCCAACCTTATAAAAAATTTCCACTTTCAACTTTACATTACATGCTGTTGTAGGCACTCCATTTAAGAGGACCTGGATTAGGTGACATCACTCCTGCCTTAAAAGAATCACTGTGCAGTGGGATCAGTGCCTTAGATATTATAGGTACAAGAGAAGAAAACACACAAGGCCCTTCAGTTATGGACCTTAGATTCTTACCTCTTCCTAGGATTTATAATATACGTGAACTATTGCTATAATCCATGCAGCTTAGGGAGTGACCTAACTGTGGTGACAGGGAATGTAGAAATGACAGATACACAGAAAGGCTGGGATCACATGGGCTGTGCACTCCAAAGGAGCTCCACCAGCAGCATCTCCCAAACCTAGAATGCTTATTATATACAGCACCAAGGAAGAGGCAGGTAAAGGTATCTTGGTAAGGGAGCAGTCTCAGATCATAGTTATCAGGGAGGAGGAAGCTGTGGCTGATGTTCTGTGCACACACTGCCAACATCCATACTGAGGCACTGAGGTCCTAGACTTGGCTGTGCTCATGTCAACAATACAAATTCACTCAAGACTTCATCTGCTTCACACAAACTATTGTTATGGCTTTATAAGTAATGTTGGATTCATCCTTCATCTGTGAATATTGATTGTACCTTAAAAATGAAGGTTTGAGAAATGTATTCCTTATTAAGACTGCCTTAAACTATTGTAAAGTGACTTAAAGTAATAACTTCCATTCAACTCTTTTCGTTTGTATCATGTCTTTCAAAGGATGTGGCGTTGAGCCTGATACACTTACTGTGTAATTAATCAAGGAATTTGGGTTGTATGTACATAATGGACAAAACCTAAAAAAGTGAACATGCCATGGACATTTACTTAAAAAAAAAAAAAGGTAGAGAGATCTAACTGAAGGTTTTTCCAAGCAAGAACTGAATATGGAACTGAGGAAGTACTTAGATCTTGAGGACATCTCTAAGAGTTTCCCAAAGAAAAAGCAGACCTGCCCTCTAAGTGGAGATTAGTGTGGACAACAGTTGTTGTCTAAACTAGTGACCTGTGACAGACATGGAGAGGCCATGTGTAACAGAATGCTTGCCAGAAAGGCATTCATGGTGAACTTGAATTGTACTGATCTCTACGAGAATGCGGCCTATAAAACTGATTATGTTTTTGCAAGTCATTCCATCTGTAAGCAATGTGCATGAAATATGTTTTGTTAAAATGAAGGAAATTGAATTCAAAGTGTGTACTAAAAATTATCCTATCAGCAAGAACATCAACCTAGAAAATTGGATGCAGTGATTTCTCATATTTCAACATTTCTCAGTATTATGGAATATTTCTTCTACTCATGGATCTGCCTGCCAATGCTATGAGCTTGTATTATTTTTGAACTTTTGATACTTAGAAGATAGTGTTAGGCAAGGATTTGTTAGCTAAATTATATTCATTGGTATTAAATTTGCTTCAGGTCAGAGCAAGGAAACTCTGAGTGTCCTGATTATTTTAAAATTATAGACAATCAATAGATGCTTTGGAACAAATTCTGAAAAGATCTAAGAAAAGTCACCAAGACTTGTATGGGAAGAAAATGGTTGATTTCACAGATATCAGACTCCTTGATTTCTCAGAACTATGTACTACTGCAAATATCTTTATTCTGTGTTATCACTGATCTAAATCTGCCTGTTTATTACATGATCAATTGATTATTCTTCATCTAAATTTTAAAATAAATGTTACCACTAAAATGTAAAGACTATAATTAAAAACAAAAGAAGAAAATTCAGTTTATTTTGCCTTCCTAAAATATGCAGAAATATCCCATCTGTTTTTCTTGGTGGTAGTGATGATACATTAGATTTTGATTACTCATAATACTTTTCAGTAGCATGTCCTTTGGTTTCATCTGAAGACATATTTGGGAAGCTCACACCTTTAATTCCAGCACTTGGGAGGCTCATACCTTTGATCTCAGCACTTGGGAGGCTCACACCTTTAATCCCAGCACAATTGGGAGGTGGAGACAGCACTATAAGATGGGCAGAGACAGGATCTAGACCCCTTTAAGTCTGAGGATTCATAGAGATAAGAAGTCTCTAATGGCTACTGTTAAGCTTCTTCGATTTTTCAGGTTATTACCCAATATTTGGCTCCTGGTTTTTAATTGGTAAGACTAGATAGATTCATGCTTCAGTCTGGATGTCAGACTTCCTTTGCAGGAGGACTTCCCCTTATGCTCAATCTCCTGTCCTCCAGGGACATTTCAGTCCCACTTCTGTAACCGGTTTTATCCAGTCCTGATAAATGCCCAAGGGCAGTATCCATAGATGCAAGATTTCCCTACACATCGAAGCTAAAAAGAAAGGGGAACTGAAATACTGATGAAACAAAAGAATTGGAAATTCTAATATTTTTTTATTTATTGGAGAAGTCAACTAAGGATTCTTGTAAAATTTGTAAATATAGCAACAATAGAAATCAGAAAGTGACAGAGAACCAAAATTAAAAAAAAAAAAAGATAAAGTCTCATTCTTCCATTCCAGCTCAAACTCTCTGACTTCATTTCTTGGAGTTCCTGTAGGCATTTCAGTGAGTCGATATTAGAATTCTGAACATTCCTGCTAGTAATAAATTTTCTTCCTTTAAATCTGTGTTCTGTCTTTTCTTCAGTTTTTCAATGGCAGAGTTAGTAAATAAGACATTTCTCTCATTTCTGTTTGTGGGTACCATTTTGCTCTGACTGGATATTTAGTAGGGCTCATATGTTTTGATTCTAAATACAGATTATAAGAGAAACGGTAACATATATTTATCATTGGAGAATTCTGGGCTTTCGTCCATCATCCTGCTTCACAATACAGAAACATCATTGGTGTTTCTTTTCACTGTCTCCTGATTTGCTGGGTTTGCTAATTACCTAAGATACCTTCATGCTGTCCTCTACCATCAGCCACTCAGGTGCTTCCAACATCTAAAACAACTGGGCTTAATTTTCAAAATACAGTAGAAGTATGATAACTTTAGATACTTCATTACAAAAGGAAGAAAAAATAGCATAAAAACAGAAAATCTAACTGACAGAGCACCATTATATATGTATATATATTAGAAAATATATATTTTATAATAATATATCTGATATATAATATATATTAGAAAATAGGAAAAATTAAAAACTATTCCTAAAATCAAGGAAAACTTCTTGGTCTGGTGTTTTTAAAAAGCCCATTATTTAGTAAATAAGTATCAGTTATTAAGTAATTAACTCATCATCTGTTAGCATCCGTCATGCCTATGCAATGATAAAATCCACAACTCACAGAGAAAAGCGAAGCTGAAGCCCAGTGGGAGGGAGAAAAATTTGACTCAGTTGAGCTCATGTCGGTCACCCCGATCATTTTCAACTCATCCTGTGCTAGTTTATTATATTTGCCCTTCCCAATTTGTATTTTAATTTGGAAGAGCTACACTTATAGGGGATATAGCAGGGTAAGTGTATAACTCAGTGGTAGAAGATGTCCATCTTTATCGTCCGGTAGGAAGATAAACCTGAAAACCATAATGAGATACCTCTCCCTTCCCACTAGCACTGCTAGTTCAAAATGGCAAATAAACATAAAGGTTGGTGAGATAGTACAGAAAATGATGTCCTCCTACAATGCTAGCAAGATGTAAAATGCTACAGCTCCTACAGAAAACAAGTAGAAAGTCCCTACACATTAAACATATAAGAAATTCCTACTATAGCTTGTTCCTGAAAGAAATTAAAAAAAAAAAACATACCCACCCAAGAACTTATACAGTTTTTTTTTTTCATTGTAAGAGCATCATTTATGGTGAGCAGCATGGAAATAACCAGAATGCTCATTTACCAGTAGATAAATAAATAAAGAAAGAATATTCAAACAATGGACTCAGTCATTAAAAGAAGTGAAATTCCACTAAGTATTTCAACATGAAATTTGAAATCATTACACTAAAGTGTAAGAGTTATTCAGGCCGGGCGGTGGTGGCACATGCCTTTAATCCTAGCACTTGGGAGGCAGAGCCAGGCAAATCTCTGTGAGTTCGAGGCCAGCCAAGTAAGTTCCAGGAAAGGCACAAAGCTACACAGAGAAACCCTGTCTAGAAAAACCAAAAAGAAAAAAAAGGAGAGAGTTATTCAGAAAAAGTCACAGATAACAGGCCCATTCGTATTAACAGAAAAATGAATGTACAAGGTACAAGAAAAGAGGACTCGTCTCCTAAGGCTGAGAGTGGGAAATGGGGGGAAATTCAGGGAGAATCAAGATGACTGCTTTAGAGGTAAAAATGGTTTTAAAAATGATGGTGGTGTTGCTTTCATATCATAAAGTAGCTAAGAAGAGATGGATATATAGAGAACATTGACTTGTGCCTTTCGAACAGGTGAAAAGACTGTCTCCCCTCAGAATTAATGAAGCTGTTTACAAAACCGAGCACAGTATGTGTGCCAAAGGAGCAAGTTAAAACCAGGGTTTTTATTAGTTTCTGTGTCTCCTAGAAATGGATTAAGAAAAGAAAATGAAGCTTTCCTAAGATATAGCAAATATACCTAAAAGTTATATGCACAGGGGGGACAAATCTCCCTCTGTCTTTTCTAGAATATGAATATAAAAGTAAAATTGTCACATGCTGATGACCAAGAATTATTATATGGGAAATAAAGGATGAAAATCAGTATTAAGTATGTCTAGAATCACAAAGCCTTTCTGATTTAATTTCTTTGAGAATATATTTCTTTGATAGCTTCATTTTAAGACCTAAACTTCATTTTCTGACCTTTCACCCATCAGTTCTGAATCCTTTGCTGCCCCTGGAGCATCTCAATTTTAGTGTTTCAGTTTTGTATTATGTAACTAAATAAATTTGCATGCCATCAATTAATTTTCCCATCTAGATTATAATCCTCAATGAAGTAAATTCATTTGCTTTCTGAATCAGCTTTGTCTATCATTTCTACTCCATTAGTAATATGGCTTGTAAAACTCTGTATACAGTAATCCAAGGATATAGACACTATCAACATCTTACCATTCCCAAGTTTGATGATCAAGAATCATGACTGACAGTTTGCCACTGTGCTCTTACAATGCTTGGACTAGGGTCCTACTGGGGCTTTTCCATTTAGTGGATGAATGATGTTTCACATCACTGATATCTCTGAGGTCTCTGTGAGCTAAATAATAAAGAGGCCCACTTCTTTTATCCTAATAGCCCTAAAAGGGGGACCAGTTCACATATTAGCTGCTTGTGGGATTATATTTTGAAAAATTATATGAATGTTTTATGAAATCATTGTTTCTTTCACTTAATTCTTATACATAGGATTTATTATTACTATTATTATTAATAAAATTATAGCCATACAGATTAATAGAGTAAACAGAGCCAAGAGAAGAATCAAAGAAATAAATATAGTCTAAAGGCTAATGGGATTTCAGAATAAAAATATAAAAGCCACATGAAGAGTTAGGACTACCTCTCAAATGTGTCATTATTGATGCTCTCAGAAAAATGAGAATGACTTTATAATTAATTATAACTAATATATATACTTTAATTTATCAAAAATAATGCATAGCATAGTAGCTGTTCATAACACACATCTCTCTGTATTCTGAGCACTTATACAAACTATAGACATATTCTATCACTGAGAAATACTTCAGTGAAATGATACCTCTGTATCTCATTTCCAAAAGACAGAAGGTTCCTGGAGATGGCTTAGCATGCAAAAAGACTGGCCACGAAGCCTAAGGATCCTAATCTCACAAAGTGGAATGAAAGTGCCAACTCCTAAACTCTGTTCTCTGACCTTCACACATGCACCATGGTGCACATGGAGTGCATTTACATGCACACACGTACACACGCGCACACATACACACACACACACACACAAAAAAAAATAAATAAATAAATAAATAAATAGAAAGGAGCATAACAAATTGCAAATTTTTAAAAACTCATAAAAATAGCCGGGCGGTGGTGGTGCACGCCTTTAATCCCAGCACTCGGGAGGCAGAGCCAGGTGGATCTCTGTGAGTTCGAGGCCAGCCTGGGCTACCAAGTGAGTTCCAGGAAAAGGCGCAAAGCTACACAGAGAAACCCTGTCTTGAAAAACAAAAAATTAAAAAAAATTTAAAAAATAAAAATAAAAACTCATAAAAATAATATGAAGGATCAGAAAATTTGGAAAGATTGTTACATTTCTTACAGTGTAGCCCATTGCCCTCCCCCCACTTTTTAGGCTACCCTATCCTCCATTTTAATATTAAGTTATATGGTGAACTAAGGAATCCATGGTTCATTATTTCTTGTGTATTATAGATATATTAGATACAAACTTTTTATTATTGATAATTTTCTACTGTGTTTCTCTATTAAATAAGTGTGTTTGCATCAATTGAAAAGTTGGGTCAGGATTGTTAGGTTCCTCATCTTCGATATTAGTTTTGTGGTGAAATACAACTTATCTACCAATTACATTTGGTCCAGTGTTTGAGCTGCTAGTTTCAACTTAATTCTCTCATTTGTTCCTCTTTTATCCAAGCAAAGAGCCGTTTAATTTATGGCCTCTTTTTTCTCCTTCCAGCCTAAGCTTCTTAGGGAATAAATGAGGCTCTAAGTCCTCATTTAGCCCTTGTGAGTCCTGTGTATTCTGGCTGATGGATTTAAATCTTGTCAGTCACTCACCAGCTATTCCTGTAGGTCATCCTTCTCCATTTCTTCAGCCATATCAATTTTCTTTGAAGGAGCTTGTAAATGTGTTTTTATAGGAGGCCAGATATGGGAGCAGCCACAGATTTTTGAATCAGAGTCAATGTCTTAGAACACCATAGAATTCATACTCACTTTGGCACCTGTGGAATCAGTTGGAACAGAGTTGGGGACTGAAGAGCAGTCCTGAAGACTTCCCTTGATTTTCATTAGTACCTCCATTTACAGTCTTGCTGAGGGTCTCTGTCTCAGTGTGAATCCAGGGGTTACATGTGCTAAACAATGGCACCAACTTGATTCATGTAGCTTTTCACTTGGCATAGTTTTTAATTTAGGTAAATATTAATATGGGCTCTGTTTAAATTCCTGTGGACACACAGAGAAGATATATAGTGTTAGGATTCTTAGCTAACAGGGGATCCTGCCAACTGATAAAATATTAATTCTATTACTTTGTATGCAGATATGTGAAAACCAGAAGCAATTACCCTGACTCTAATTGCTTCATAGATGAATACAATTATGATGTTACACTCATTCTGTCTGTATTCTCAGTATAAAATAACATCCACATAAGACAGTCAGAAATTTCATTTAAAAGTAAACCTTACCAATGTGAAATATATTAAGGCAATAAACCGAGAGATTAAACTTTCATAAACAGTAAGAGCTCATTGTTTTGTAAATGAGTGTATAATAATATCTATGCAGCTCAAATGAAACCATAAAACTGACTGGGGGCCTCACTTTTTTTCTGCAAACTTTTGATTTATTTTTTTAATCTGTTCTTAGCATTGTCTAGCAATTAAACATTGGAAATGGGCTCCAGTCTTCTTGCCACATTGCTCTTCTCCCATTTCACTTCTGTCATTTCTTTTATAATGACAAGCAATTTGGAGGAACAAGAAACAATTAGATTGTAAGTAGCTCCTGCTGTTACAGGTGTTTCCTACTAATGAATAAAAATGATGGGGATTATAGAGAGGTGAGATGTAAAGAAAGATCTCTTTGGGGGTTTGAAGATTTAAAGATCTGTGGACAAAATGTGGAAATTAAGTAGAGATCCCCAAGACATATTTGGTAATTTGAAAGACTGGGAGGTAACTGTCAAAAGTACTATTTGTAATCTGGCCAAGTGAAATTGACTCTTTAATGACAATAGTTCTCCAACTTGAGTGTGCATCACAGCTCCCTGGAAAGTGTGTTAAAACGCACACTGATGTGCCACACCCCAGAATTACAATTCAGTAGACCTGGAACAAAGCCATGGGTGTGGATTTGGGCATGTCCCAGGTGATGCTAGTGTTACAGACTCGGGGGCCACACGCTGAGAATCACTCAGCGGCTTTTTGACCATTTCTACGTACTTCCCCTTGGGAAGAACTGTGAATGTTTGCCTGGACATTCCCAATGTCATGATCTGTGCCCCTGGCACGTGAAAGATGACAGGTAATTGTAGACTTGCTTGCTCACAATGAACAAAGCACAGAGTATCACAGTTCACCTATGGCTGCATCACCCCAGAAATCCTAGAAATCCCCTCTTATTCAGGGTTATGTGCCGTCTTCAGTAAGTGGTGTCCATCTTAAATAAAATTTGGGGGACATTGTCATTTCTTTTTTATTATTATTATTCAAATTTATTCATTTATTTTACTTCCTTACCACAGTTTTCCCTTCCTCCTCTCCTCCCATTCCCTTCCCACACTTCCAGCCCCACAACTGACTCCTCCTCTGTTTCTGTTCAGAAAGGGGCAGTCCTCCCATGAGTGTCAACAAAGCATGGCATATCAAATTGAGGTAGGACTAAGCTCCTCCCCTTGTATTAAGGCTGGGCAAGGCAACCCAATATGATGACCCCAGCTAAGACTCCTAGCCATCGTAGTGGATAGGTAGCCTGAACTGGCCATCTCCTGTGATCAGAATGGTGAATACCCCAATTGTTATCAGAGAGCCTCCATCCAGTGACTGATGGAAACAGATGCAGAGACCCAGGCTCTGGGCTGAGCTCTGGGAGTCCTACTGAAGAGAGGGTGGAAAGACTGTATGAGTTTGGGGTTGCGTGAAAAGGGGGTCGAGATCATCACAAGGGAACCCACAAAAACAAGTAACCTCAGCTTATAGGAGCTAACAGTCACAGGACATACCTGTTTTCTGGTATCAAAGGAACTTTAGTTTAAGAACAGCTTCAGATTACAGGGAGATTTTAAAAGTCAGACTCCTGAATGACACATGAAGTCTATTTTATATTTCCCTGTGACCATCTCTGCCACTTTCTTAAGTAAATGCTGCATCGCCATCCATGAGTTATAGGTTACCCAGATTCCCATGTAAACACAAATGAGATGGTAGGTTTTCAAGCATAGGATGACCTCAGATGGCTTCAGTCCTGGCTCTCAGAGAGTCAGATCATTTTTACTTGAATGTGACTGTTGTTTCGTTTTGTTTTTTAGGGAGATCTATTTGTAACGTGACTCATTTTAAAATGCAGACAGGAGTTGGGAATTTAGCTCAATGGTAGAGCACTTGCCTAGCAAGCACGAGGCCCTGGGTTTGGTTCTCAGTTCCAGAAAAAAAAAAATAATAGTGTTTGCTGGGCAGTGGTGGCGCACGCCTTTAATCCCAGCACTCGGGAGGCAGAGGCAGGCGGAACTCTGTGAGTTCTAGGATAGCCTGGTCTACAAAGCGAGTTCCAGGAAAGGCACAAAACTACACAGAGAAACCCTGTCTTGAAAAACCAAAAAATAAATAAATAAATAAAATAAAATGCAGACAGTAGGAAGTTTTATTTCTTGTGCAAGAGCTAGACTAGATGATACATTTTTACTGTGCTACCTTTAAGGACATACATTGTACTCAAACCATGAAACAGGACACTGAAAAAAAGTGACAGATCTAATCCAAATTTTTAAAAACCAAAGAAATTTGAGTTTCATACCCAAATTCAAGGGTTTTGCATATCAAGGAACATTTTGCTTTGACAGAAGGCGAGGCACTGGCTGACCTGTTGTACAGACCTCATAGACGGGCACAGTACAAAGACAGGATGAACCTTCTTATTCCTCTTATTTTATGCATATTTTGTTACTGATGATTTTATAAGAAGACTGTAAATGGGGCTGCATAGATGGCTCTGAGGCTGAGTGAGTACTGCTCTTCCAGATGACCGTGTTTGGTTCCCAGCACCCACGTGGGGTGGCTCACACTCGCCCATAATCACAGACCCATGGTGACCTACCTCCTTTGGCTACTGCAGTTGTCTACATGCAGGGGCACACTTGTGCACCCCTCCCCAGTAGAGACACGTGTAATAAAATGACGTTTTAAAAAAGAAGAGTATGTTATATAACCCATTTTGTAGTTGCACCTATTTTCACATATCTGAACTTCACTGTGTGGCCATAATCAAACTAGTTCAGAAGAAATGCCTTCTCTTTCCTCAGCAGTGAAGATTTATGTATTTGACTTTGAAGTCAACAACTGTGTAGCCTTTAAAACCAAATCAAATGCAACATCAAATTACCTTGTATTCATTTAAGCGAGTTTTCAGATTTATGGCAGATGGGCACAGATCCAGACAGCTAGGGAAAGGACAGTCACTGAAGATGTCTGTATGGAAGGAAATCGCAGTAAATACCTGGGAATTAATTACTTGTAAGGTTAAAGTCCATTCTTGAAGAGAGTCGGGTGCAATTTATCCTGCAATCAATTTGCAAGCACTTGGAGTGTAACAAAGCTGTAGATAGCTTGGGCATGAATGAGTCACTCTAAGCAAAACCAATTTCCCGCTCTGACTATGACGGATCCTGTAGACTAGAAGAATCCACTGATTATAGCCCAGTCTGACCTTTGCATAATTATCAGTACTTTCTCACATGGAATGGTCATTGACAAACTTGTAAAAAATCCTGTGGGTGGAATAATAATCAGACAGATATTGAGCTGACTAAGAAAATGCTCTTGGTGTTTGCTAGTAAAGGGTATAAGAACTAATTTGTGGTTATGTGCAAGGTTCCCGTAACTTTGATGGTGGATCTCAATTATCTTTTCAATAAAGGATTTTATGATAAAAAGGAGAACATATTCATTGAGGGTGGAAGCAAAGTTAGTGTTATTATAGGATCTCTAATAGAATTCCACAAAGGAGCTTTAGAACTCAAAGTGACTTTCAATAAAATATAAAGGTGACCTAAATTATTTGCAAATGAGTTCCTAGGTGATAAATATTTTTTAAAAGACAAGAAAATAAACCCACTATGTCTGATAAAAGTGAGATGTTAAGATAATTTTGTGTGTGTGATCAGAGTCAAGGACACCACAAGAAAACTCATAGAATCAACTAACCTGGGCTCATAGGGCCTCACAGGGACAGAACCAACAACCAGGAAGGCTTCATGACCTAGGCCCTCTGCACATATATTGTAGTTGTATAGCTTGGTCTTCTTGTGGGACCCTTAACAGTTGGAGCAGGGGCTGTCTCTGACTCTTTTGCCTGCTTTTGGAAACTTCCTCCTACCAGGGTACCTACTCTGGTCTTAAAAGGGGAGGAGGTGCCTAGTCTTACTGCAACTTGAAATGCCAAGGCTGTTTGATATCCATAGGAGGCCTGCCCTTCTCTTAAGAGAAATGGAGGAAGAGTGGATAGGGAGTGGAAGAAGCAGCTAGGGACCTGGAGGACAGGAGGGAGGAGAAACTTCAGTCTGAATATAAAAACAAACAAATATTTTATTTTATTTTTTTGTGATCATGACTATTAACTACATGCCCAGCATCTCTGCCCCAAGCTACACTTCCTATTGCAAGGGAAGAGCATTAAAGACTTCTGAACTGACCCTGATATGTACTAATGTCAATAATAACATCTACTTAATTGTGGGGTAAAGACATTGGTACATTCAATGAAACAGCATTATATTGATGTCTCAGTCACTGAAAGACTGGGAACAAAGAAATCTGAGAGCTAGATTCCCAAGTGCCAACCTAGAAAGAGAGTGTGATTGATCAACTCAGGAGAAAACAGAGTTGTATAATGTTTTGCTTATCTTCTATTACATTATGCTCCACTGATAATTTTTTGAAAGTTATCTTTTTAGCAAATGGTAAGACATAGTCAACAATTCTACCTAGTTTTAACCCAAAGTACATTTTTGGTCATTTGCAATAAAGATCATGTATAAGACCTCTTTCACCTGATGTGATGAGGAAAGTGACACATGCCCATGCCAGATTTTCAATGAATAGTAAAAAGTGGCCATTTCTTACTGCCAAGTGTGTTTGCTTTGGAGAGGGTAATGGTAATAGCTGTAAGCGTGTTGTACTGATTGTGGACCTGGCACTCCCTTGACTATGTATGTAATGTAACCTTCACAGACCCTGCTAGGATGATCCTGTCATTTTAATTTCCCAGAGGAGAAAATCTGAGTAGCTGCTATATGCAGACCTTTCCATTCCTGACTAAACAAAATTAACAGTCACTATTATCAGGTCATTCATTCTTCCACTCTTACGACGTGTATAATCACACATCAATGCTGAACTGCGGTGTCCATATCTATGATACTCTAGAAAAATACAATGTCCTATATTAGATTATGTTTCCTCTACATAGAGAAGACATCACTTGGTGAATCTGGCTGTTTAGTAACAAATAATCATACTAAAAATCCAGGTTACTAATTAAATACATACTGGTGCTTCTAATATATTTAAAAGGTTTAATCTTTAAAATAAACTAACATTTTGCAATTCTGTGTGACATCTGTGGAGGTTAAGCCTGGAGAATGTGGTCCCAGATTAACTTTCAAAAACAATTTGTTTTGAATGTTGTTTTAGCTGCATTGTTGAAATAAAGGAGCAAAATTTCCACACTGAATATTTTATCTAAGAGATAGTTGATTGCAACAGTTTTATTTCAGAAGCCTTATCTAATTAGTAAGACATAGCAAAGACAAATGATTATGATTAATTTATACATATTTGGGGGAAAATAAAGTTTCTAAGATAAGTCAAACATCAATGGACTGGGCAAGATGGCAAAGGAGGCAGAGCCAAACAGGTCTCTGTGCATTTGAGGCTAGCCTGGTCTACACAGTGAGTCCCAGGGCAGCCTTGGCTACATAGTGAGATCTTGTACAAAAAGGGGGAAAAAGTAACCACAAGTTTTCTTTTAATGAGGTAGTATTTCATTTTGAACTTTTATTTGATTAAATATATATATATATAATATACACATTTAACCTCATTTTATAAAAGAAAAAAGCTGTAAAGTTTAAGAAAATAAGACAAGAAATATCATACTGCATTGATGAAACATTAGACATGTCTAAAATTCACCATTGGTTATTGTGATGGCCAGTCTTAATGTCCACTTGACATGCAAACTGGAGTTGTCTAACAGGAGGGAAGCTCAATTGAGAAAAGGCCTCCGTAAGATACAGCTTTAAGGCATTTTCTTATTAGTTATTGGTGGGGGAGGGCCCTACACATTGTGGGTTGTTCTGTCCTTGGGCTGGTGGTATTGGGTTCTATAAGAATGCAAGCTGAGCACGCTAGTAAGCAGCACCCTCAATGGACTCTGCCTCAGCTCCTGCCTCCAGGTTCCTGCTCTGTTTGAGTTCCTGTCATGACTTCCTTTGGTGATGAACAGCCATGTGGAAGTGTAAGCCAAATAAACCCTTTCCTCCCCAACTTGCTTTTTGGTCAGGGTTCTTTAGTGCAGCATCAGAAACCCTAAGAAAGCTGTGTGACAAGTGTGTCATCGTTTTTTGCATGCAGTGAGAAATAATTATTAATTGTTGAATTTTAATATTTCTACCCTAGAGTAGTTTTTTAATAACAACCTGAACCTGAGTGACCTGTCTTAGGAGTATTTTTGCTACGAATTCACTTTTAATTTTCCTTCCCTATTTCTCCTCTTTTATTACAAATAGTTTCTTCTCTCATACAATATATCCTTACTGCAGTTTCCCCTCACTCTACTCTTCCGAGTTCCTCCCCACCTCCCTCCATCTGAATCTATTCTCTTTCTATCTCTCCTTAGAAAGGAAGAGGCTTCTAGAGGTAACAGGAAAACAAAACAAAATAAAATACACTAAGATAAAATAAAAAACCATCATATTGAAGTCTGACAGGGCAAACCAACGAAAGGAAAAGAGCTCCAAGAGCAGGTTCAGGAATCAGAGGCCCACGTGTTCACACATTTGGGAGTCCCATACAAAAATTAACCTGAAAGCTATAGTACGGAGCAGTACTTTCTCACTTGGGCCACCAGCTCACAAATAATGACACGGAGACTTATTATTAATTATGAATGCTAGACTTGTTCCTAACTAGTTCTAACTTAAATTAATGCATATTTTTAATCTATGTTCTGACATGTTCGTTCCCTCATCTCTGTACTTCCCATCCTGCTTCCTCCATATTTGGCTGGCAACTCTGCCTTTCTTCTTCCCAGAGTTCTCTCTGTTCCTGCAAGTCCCACTTATATTTTCTGCCTAACTAATAGCCAGTCAGCTTTTTATTACACCGATCACAGAAATACAGCTTTACACTATACAAATACCCCACAACTATAAATACACGAAGGACCTGGTGCAGACCCGTGTTGGTCCCGTGCTTGCTGCTCCAGTCTCTGGGAGTTCATCTGAGCTTTGCTAAGTTGATTTAGAAGGACTTGTTCTTCTGCTGTCTGCTGTCCTTCATCCCCTCTGGCTTTTATACTCTTTCTGCCACTGTGCTGCAGGATTTCCTAAGTTTTGAGGAGAGGGATTTGATAGAAATATCCCATATAGAGCTTTGAATTCCAAGGTCTCTCTCTCTCTCTTTGTAATGTCTGTATTTGTCTCCATCTCAGCCAGTCATGCTCAGGCCTTTAATCTCAGTCCTTGAGAGACAGACACAGGTAGAATTCTGAGTTCAAGGCCAGCTTGGTCAACAGAGAGAGTTCTAGGACAGTCAGAGCTACATTGAGAAATGCTGTCATGAAAAAAGAAAGAAAGAGAGAGAGAGAGAGAGAGAGAGAGAGAGAGAGAGAGAGAGAGAGAGAAAGAAAGAAAGAAAGAAAGAAAGAAAGAAAGAAAGAAAGAAAGAAAGAAAGAAGCTTTCGTGTGTGGGGGGGTGTGGTGTAGGGGGAGGGGAGGCACATGTGTGTATTTAATTGGGTAATATGTGCATATTTGTTAGTTGCATTGAAAGAAGTTTGAAATAATGACGGGAGAAATGTGTTGTGCCTTTCATTCAGAAAACCTACTTAAAGCAGATTTTTGTCTGAATCCTTTGTCCTCATGTAGTACTTATTTTTGACTTGTCATTAATATTGTTTGACATATTTCTAGAACAAATCTTAAGCTAATATCAACAAAGTTTTTTTTTGGTTTTGGTTTTTCGAGACAGGGTTTCTCTGTGTAGTTTTGGTGCCTGTCCTGGATCTCGCTTTGTAGACCAGGCTGGCCTTGAACTAACAGAGATCCACCTGGCTCTGCCTCCTGAGTGCTGGGATTAAAGGCGTGTGCCACCACCACCTGGCACAACAAAGTATTTTTAAAAACATATCTTACCTCCTGAATTTTTTTGCTTTTATTGTATAGGTTTGCTGTTTGTTTCAAGAAAGGATCTTTCTATGGTGCATAGGCTAACTTTAAATACACACTTCTTCCCATGTCAGCCTGCAATTATAGGTATCTGTTACTGTATGTGAGTTTAAATTTTTTAACACTCTTCAAATGTGTATTTATGGATCATAACACAAGTGAACATATTAATTCCTGGATATCTTCAACATGATCAGCCTTGATTTACCTGTTGAACATATCAGGATAAGTTTAAAATAGTGGCCAGTAAAGATTTGGTCACACATACTAAAACCATGTTACTCTCACCTTTTCCCACTGCTACTTTAGACTGTCACACTTTGGACATCCAGTAAGTTGACATCTTTGGCACACTGAACCAGAACCCAGCTTGGAAAGACACAAAATTGGCTTTGGCAAATGATCTGTCAACTGACCCATGAACCAAAGCAAGATTGGGTTGCCCTTTGAAATAAACCTATTTGAATTTTATTATCTCCAGAGCACCTTGTGTCTCTAATCTTGTGAAAGGTTAGTATTCTATCCATCAGAACAAGATTGGCATGTGAGGAGATGTCTGCTCTGGATGATAACTGGATGTGGGTTAGAGCTGGAAGAGGAAGATTTATCATCTGCAAGCCTAAAGTGAAGAGGAGTGGGCAGGGAGCAGGTCATATTGACCAGTGCAACTTCCCTGCTAGGTATTTAAACCAAAACAACCAAAACCAGCAGACTACCATTCTAAAGAAGCTTTGCAAGTCTTTTGAAATAATTTCTCTTAGAACAAAGCTTTGTTAAATCTTCACACAGATTGTATTTTCTTCTTGAAAATCAAGGTGATAGCATTTGATTCTTTTTATAACACACAATAAAGAAGAATTTGAAATGGTATCATGTTACTCTATACTTTATAAATTAGGATTAAATAATAGCAAACAAAATATCTACTAAAGGGAATAATAAAACTCAAGTGTATTGTTTTAATTTTTCAACTAAATTTCTTTTTTGATGGCTTTTTTATAATCTATATAACTCACAAATTTAAATAGACAATGAAGTATGTGCATACAATGTATTTTGATTGGATTAATTCTTAAAGAGGACCATTTTTATGTTCATTGATATAATTGATTTTATAAGGAAAACAGTCGTCATACAAACACCAACAACATGTTTGGTTGGTTGGTTGGTTGGTTTTTAATGTTTTCCCTTGATACTTCCTGCAGAACCCAGGGCTTCTCTCACACTAGGCAAGCCCTTTATCACAAACTTATAATTCTCAATCCGACTTTGATATTTTCTTTTAAAAGAACATAAGGCCACAACTCTGCACATACTACAGGCAACTTAGTAATGCTGAGAATGGAAAAAGTAGTCTTCCCTAGGGAAAAGTGCACCAGTTTGTTATCTTATACCAAATGATCAGACCTGAAAATGTACATGAAAGTAGCACTATACAGGCTGAACAGCTTGTACTTATGCATTCATGAATATATGTGCATGTCCATATCCATATATGTATGTAACAATAATTAGTGAAAATAGATACTATGAATTTGAAAGAGGGAAAGGATGGATATATGAGAGGTTTTGGAGGCAGGAAAAGAAAGGAGGAAGTGATGTAATTACATTATATTCTCAAAAGTAAAAAGCAATTTTAAAATTACTGCAAAAAATCTGTAAAATTACTGTCAAAGTGAATTTAAAGAATTTTAAAGTTATTTAAGGCAAACACAAACCAGTTCACTTGTGGTTAGTTGGCTTGTATACCTTATGTCCTATTCTTATATGCCATAGATCAGGATCTCTATGGTTAATGCATTCATCAAAAGTTTGTCAATTCCCTTTGAACTGAGACATCTGTGCACATTAATCTGGTCACTTGCTGCTGATAAAATTCAGGATTACTAAACAGACTTGGGACTCTGCTCCTTCTAAGTTCTACCTAGGTTCAAAGTATATGTAAGAGAGGTGAAAGGAAGGCATTGACTTCTCTCTTCTTCAGGCACCACTGCTGTCAAGGTTTTTATGTGTACATCTTTACATTTAGTCACTGTGTTTGTCAAATTTCCACTGAAATCTCCACAGAGAAAGTGAGCAAGGATTCCGTGTTCTCAAGCATTTGCATCTAAGATTTTATTTTGGGCTGACTGTATATTAAAGAATGCTGGAGTTGTTTTGTCTGGAGATGGCATCGATTTGAGAACCTTTATTTGGGAAACAGAACTAGCAGTGATCTGAAAACTCTTTCAGTTCTCTGCATGTGACTTCTTTGGTCTAGATCTCTTTTCAATCTCCCAGTACTCACAGTTTCAGATGGACCCAAAACAATATCTTAAAATTCTAGCTTAAAGTTAAAATACTTTGATGCAATTCTTCACGCACCCTTGCACCTGTGCAGCTCAGCTTTTCCCAGCGTCTTTAGCTGCTATTGTCTGTCTTATGTGCTTAAATGCTGCCCTAGTTAGTCTGGGTCATGCATTCTTCTTCTTCCATGGCTATTAATTAGCCCTGGATCTGCCAAGTCCTGTTCTTTATCTTCCAGTGCGTCAGGTACTTTTCTTCCCTTGGTCTTGGATTAACCTACTATCCAATAACCAGTGAAGGAGGAGGGTATGTGAATTGTGTTTAGCTTGAAGGGGATGTATGAAAATGAGAAGAGGTTAGCACAACCTATCACAGGATTCTGGTACGATGGGGCTTCCATGCAGTGTGAGTGTGTCTGTTTCTGTGTGTGTTCACCATCACTTCTCAGCCCATGCAATCTCTTTCATGCATTGATCAAAATCAAAGTTTTGGAGAACAAAGGAGCTGCCCCATCCCACCTGCTTTCAAATTCACACCTTCTTTTTTGTTAATATTCTATATATTTATATATATATATATATATGAATATGTGTATATATGTATATGTGTGTGTGTGTATGTGTGTTGTATAACCTGTTCAGTCTATACAATGTTACTTCTGTGTATATCTTATCAGGGCTGACCATTTGGTATTGAATAACCAATTGGTTTCTCTTTAAGAATTTATGTGTCTGTGTCTGCTGAGCCATGCCACATACATATGAGGAGCTGTGGAGGCCAGAGAGGGTATCAGATTCCTTGAAGTTGGAGTTACAGGCGGTTGTGAGCTATCTGATGTTGGTGTTGGGAACTGAGTTGGGTCCTCTGCAATGAGCAGCAAGTGTTCTTGACCACAGAGCTACTTCCCTAAGCGTGTAAAAAGTGTTTTTAAAGGAAAGTAGAAGTGGAAATTATAAGAAAGAAAAGGTGAGAGACAGAGTAGCTTTAGTCTCCTGTGTCTGTAATCCCAAACACATGTCTCCGGGATTAGCCTGAACACTGGCCTTGCTTTCCTGTCCCATGGCTCATCTTGGTGGTTTGATGGTAGTCTTTCTGCTCCCATCAAGTGTTGGGTCAACAACGAATGATGACTGTGGAGAGAATTAGGTGTGTGAACCCTGAAATACATATTATATAATGAATCATTTTACATATAACTACAATCTTCTTTGGAAATTTAATCACTTCTTTCAGTTGAGGAAAACACATAGGAAATAATTTTTAAGTTGTCTTTAATATGGTTCTACATTGGGTGTGTGAAAGATTAATCCAAAGCTGTGATTAATGCCTTCTTTAAGAGAAAAATGAGACAGACTCGTGGGCAAGACCTAAAGGGTATTTATGGAACAAAGCTAAAAAGACTATAATGATGCAAATGAACTGTGAATACGTCTTCTGATTTCCTGCAGTGCCTGGAGGGAGGAGACGTACTGTCTATGGCTCACAACAGTTGTTTGCTGTTGGCAGAAACTGTCAGCAAATTTCAAACTTAATTCATGAATGTGGGAATTAAGAGTTTGTCTATACCACCTGGAGAACACAGAGGCCCTAATCAGTCTTACTTACTTTAAAGATGTCTTTGGGAAAAATAAGCTACCTAGATATAAGCATTTATCCCTCCACTGTGGGAAAGCTCACTGAATATGGAAAAAGTTTCACCTTCCAAATCTGAATTCTAGTCAACAATTTCCTACTTTGTTATCACAAATGTGCCCTTGTCAGATAGTCCTGTATTACTACTTTCCGGGAAATGCTGCATTAGACACTAGATTATGAAAAATCTTCTGCCATTAAATCTTTTCCGCTGACTTTACATTAATGGTAATAAATTGGGGGACTTTGGTGCATGGTATTGACTGTTTTTAATAAACACTTATGGTTGTAAACTGATGATTTATCATTAAAAATGTCTTCATGGAAAAGTCTGATTAGATAAATTAGGAAAATATAAAAGGCAGAGTAAAGTTGACCTCAATAATGCATTAAGTATGCGTTATTACAATATTAGTTGTGCATTAATTGATGTCCTTAATAACAAATTAGCATACTATTATACTATTGTTAAATGTTTTATTAAATTTTTGAAAATCAAATTTATTGAATTATTGTATTTTTTCAGGACTATAATGTCTAGACTAACATCTAATTTATAGAAATTCTCAACAGATGCTGGAAGAAAGATAAACAGATAATCTGGTAGATTAATATAGACAGCAATTATGAATTATGTGTTTTAGTATTTTAATAGCTGAAATGTTTATAATTTTATGAAAATAATTATTGAATTGTGGAGAAAACTATATTTTGTTTTAGGGCATTTGACAGTTTTTGCAAGGTGTTGAAGAATAGTTGACATTTATTTTTTCACTAATTATCATGAAGGGAATCTTACAGTGTGGTAATGGTGGTGGGTGTGGCTGAGTGCTTGTTCCTTTGCCTAACATTCCAGAGCCTTTAAGTTTGATCTCCAGCACTACTATGAAAATAAATTTTAAAAAATTTCCTTTTTGCTTTATCTCCTCATTTAGATCCCAGTGACACTTTGATTTCTTTTTCCTTAAGACATTTTATAGGATTTATTGAATGATAATATTGAAAAAAATTAAGGGTGTCTTGACATTGTTTGTTTGTTTTCAAGACAGGGTTTCTCTGTGTAGCTTTGCCCCTTTCCTGGATCTCACTCTGTAGACCAGGCTGGCCTTGAACTCACAGAGATCCGCCTGGCTCTGCCTCCCAAGTTCTGGGATTAAAGGCGTGTGCCACCATTGCCCAGCTAAGGTTGTCTTGTCTTTAAGTCACCAAAATTATCTAAGTTCTTTAAAAATTAAAAGGTTCAAGAATTTATTTCTAGATTTCACTTTCCTTTAGGAGAAAATATAACAATGAATGAACCTTGGATTGTCAAAATACATTTTAATACATATAATGAAAATAATATCAGAATAGAAAACTGTATTCCCCCTACTCATATGAGAGTCAAGAGACTAGCAGTTAAACCATCTTCCTGACTATAAGAAATTAAACCTGCAAGAGGCTTTGTTTAATTAATTTATTTTCAAACATCTAAGTGAGGATTTATGACTCCTTGTCCCAAAGACCAGTAAAACATTTTCAGAATGTACTACATGTTTAAATATCTTTGGTTCCATGTAAGTTCTCTATGGCATGTATTTTATAATTTGTGGTTATAATTAAAAGGTTCAAGAATTTATTTCTAGATTTCACTTTCCTTTAGGAGAAAATATAACAATGAATGAACCTTGGATTGTCAAAATACATTTTAATACATATAATGAAAATAATATCAGAAAAGAAAACTGTATTCCCCCTACTCATATGAGAGTCAAGAGACTAGCTTGCTTTTAGTTCTCACATTGAAAAATGCAGAATCTGTTCCTAGTTCCTGGGTCACTGACTGGAAACAGAACTAATTGCCAAAGTATTGCCTGGGGGATGTTTGCTGGCTTGCTTGTGTTCAAGTCACTAAATAACCGACTGGAGAGGAGGGTTCTGGGGAGGAAACAGCTGAGGGGTGTTCCAGTCGTGTGCAAGCACCTTCTCTGCCAGCCGGATTCAGTAAGCACTGGTGTAAGATGGGTATTACATCTCCAGGGACCTATCTATGATGTTTAAGATCAAGCCGACCCCCTTTATGAAAATGCCAAATGTCCCTCAGGAGACACTGAATTAGGGCAATGATATTCTTAAGTTCCAGTGCTCTGATAGTTTCCATCACTTGTAATCATAATAACTATTTATAAAAATCCTTCATTAGAAATTCAATTTGGAAATGGAAGTGCATGTGTTTTTTTGTACTGTTCAGCTGCATGTCATCATAGGTGAACTCTGATCACAGTGCCCTTGCTTTCTCATGTGCCTCAGTCTTAGCATTGAGATCCTTAATAGAGTTAGGACCTCATCCTTGTGAATCTCTTTAGTTGGAACCAATAACATATGTATCCATTATTCTAAAGATGTCACATTTCCCTAACATTAATGTTAAAACTAACATTAAGCTATATTAGCACAGTGTCATGGGACTCAAATATGATATCATCATAGTATGAAGATATGATTTATTTGTAACTTACCAGGAATATGCAAAAATACTGTCTGAATATATTATAGATAATATATGTGTGCTGTTATAAAATGATGTATGTTCACATCTATCATAAAGTAAGACATATTTTTGTTAGATATTTTATCATCCCTTGTTAAGCCAGTCACTGCTTCATACCCTAGCAAAAATCTTGTTTTATGGTTTATTCTTTGCTCTCATTGATACAACCTATGTGAGGAAAATTGAACCCTAGAGATTTGAGCATGCTCCACAGCCCCAATTACCTATATCTACTAAGTAATAGTAGAGGCAGAAACCACACCAATACAAATCATTTTGTAATGACTCTACAACTTTAGAATAAATATGGTTGCATCCACTCTCTTAGGGGTTTATAATACTTCCCATTAATTGTTCAGATCACACTGTGAAAATTTGACTTGGGGTAAACTGCAAAGCTACCCCACCACCTACTTTCTTCTTCGAATTCTTCCTTGTCGCTAATATTTTTGGAGCTCAGCTTCAGTGATTCAGGGCAGCTCACTTAACATTGGAAGCCTGTGTTTCCTCATCAATGCAAGAGATAAACTCACATCTGATTTACATAAAGTGTATGAAATACATGTGTGTACCAAATTATATACCCACTAAAGGTAAATCTCTTCCCAGGTCCTGTGTCTAGTGATATTCCTCATTTATTGACCCAAGCCATTTTTTTAATCTCAAGTTAAATTTTCATATGTTTAGTTTTCTGCTAACTTGTAACAGAGAGAGAAAAGGTAAATACATATATTTTGCTATGTTGTTTCTATTTTAAGAAATTTGTCCTGTGAGGGGTAGGTTGGTACTCAACTCCTGGGAAGATCTAAGTTATGATCCTTGTTATAATATAGTTAATATACCTTATGAATACATAGGAATAAACACATACAGAGTAATAAAAATATGTTAGAAGATACAGGAATAGCACATCAACAATAAACTGATATGCATACAACATTGTCTCTCAATAATTATAGATTCTAATTTCTCCCTTCTGTATATTTCAACTGCATAATTTTTGAAAATGAATTCTGAAGGTCTACATCTTACACAAAATATGGATAATATTTTAAAAAATCTCTGAGATGATTTGGCAGAATATCAATTCAAAACAGATATTCCTTCTTTCTCTCACATGCTTGTCTTTTTAACTTTATTGTGAAGAACTGAATAATGACAGCATCATATTTATTTGAAACACTAATATGAAATCAATACTCCAAAGTGAGTTTTCTCAATACAGGAAATTTTCCACAGAATAAAAGTATTTTTCTCTGTGCAAGACTGTCATGCATGAGGCTGTATAGCAGTTTGGGAGTTCACACCAAGGCAACATGCTAGGACTGCTCACATGTAGGCAGGAAAACTATGCCTTAAGAACACTGGCAGGCCTTGGGGAAGAAGTCAAGATCTGATACTGCAGTATTGACAGTATTGATGACCAATGTCACTCACAATAGAACAGAAGCCATGGTGTGTTTTATGTGCAGATGCCTGTGAAACTGAAACATGGCAGAAATTGAATTATTTTGTGCAAAAAAAGTTTGCATTTGGAAGATTATAGGAGGGTGAATCAGTAGTCTTCCTAGAATTTGATTCTCTCTCTCTCTCTCTCTCTCTCACACACACACACACACACACACACACACGCACACACACACTCAGAACTTGGAGCCAGGTTGTATTTCACTGAGACTTAAGTTTTCTGTCTACATCCATTCACTCACTTTCATCACTATTTAAAATTCTGCATAACAGGAATCTTACATAAAAATGAAATATTGACCTTTAAAGATCTTAGTCTGAATATAACCTGTATTGTATTTCCTTTCATTTAAAACAAAGCTTATTATTTTAAAAAAGAAAGCCCTGAGGATGACAATGTCTTGAAATGTGCTTTGCCCAAGCAGGTAGTGTTAAGCTGGGGAGAGTGATTGTAGATGCTCTTCTTGTCATACGGAGTGAAGGCTATGCTATTGGCGTCTTGTAGGTGGAAGGCAGGCATACTAATTACACCCTATGGTGCCCAGGGAAGAAGAATTGATTTAACAGTGCTGAGAAGAGACACCTGAAGTAGCAGAGTAAAATCTAACTGTGAAATGCCACGCCATAGGTGACACTGCATGTCATCTTCAAGTCCTAAGCAACACAATCTTTACCTTTACTTGCTTACAAGACCACAGCCCCTAGACAATGGAAGGCCACAGGCCATTTCAGAATTGTTTTTGTTCTTGTTTGTTTGTTTGTTTGTTTACCCTCAAATTAGACCACACATGAAAATAAATGGCATTATGCGTTTTCCTCCACTAATGCAGCTAATTGAATCAACATTTTTCTGGTGGAAATATCAGGTTATAGTGTAAGAAAAAGATTTTTTTTAAGGAAATGCCTTGAAACCTGACACACAATTGTGAAATAAGGAAGGATACTTCTATAGAGTTAAGCCTGAAAAGGCCATGGACAAGGTAGGTAGGGACTGTGTTGTGTGTCTGTGAATCACAGCTTTTCTTGGACATGACTTCTAGAAGCATTCTGTCCTCCAGGAATGTTCCTCATCCAAACCATTCCATACCTCAAATCTGACTTATCATGACTTTAAGGGGAGGGGTTGGAATAAATAAGGTAAGGGAAAAGTACAGAATGATACTCACCCTGCACACCTGCAATCTGTAGTTTTGGCATTTATAAATGTCAGTAACCATACAGTTTTCACTTTTTGAGTTATACAAATTTAAAGGTTCATAACCATCATCCAAAAACATCCCTTTATTTATTCTTTATTTGTGTGTGTGTGTGTGTGTGTGTGTGTGTGTGTGTGTGTGTGTGTGTGTGTTAACAGGATTGCATATGTGTGTATACCAAGGTACATGTCTCCTTTCACTACATAGATCCTGGAAATCAAGGTCAGGTCATTGGGCTTAGTGGCCCAGGTTCCTGCACCAGTTGAGCCATCTTGCTGGCCTTAAATCATCCCCATTGTACCAGCTTTACATAAATATAAGGAATCAGGCTTAAAGGTGCATACCTGTGATCTAGCACTGTGGTGCCAAGTAAAGACTGTAGGAAGTTTGAGGCTAACCAGGGCTATGTGAGATCCTATCTCCAAAACACAAAACTAAACAAAAAAGCATAAAAATAGAATGAAAGCATAAAAGTAGAAAGGAAATGATGTCATAGTGTACTCCATCCCACATGCCTTATCTCCACCCTAACCTACACACAATACACTTTCAGTACTATTAATAACATGACCTTTCTGGCTTGACGGGAGAAATTTTTGCTATGTCCTACAGCTTCTGCATTTTCAGGGTGCCTCCCCTGCCTTTCCTCTGTTGCTTTCTCTTTGGTCTGGCATGTGCTCTTCCCTTCAGCCATTCACTTGAATGTTTCATTTGAAATTTTTCTGAGATGTACTCAGGGCACACCTTGGTACCTGAAATTGATGGTTTGCCCCTGATGAGCCCTCTCAAGCAGTGGGCAGCATTTTATACCCCTACATTTGGGAGAGCGGCAGTTTTCATCTACGAAACTGTTCTCTGACATGTCAGCCTGCCCCACAGCAAGCAGATGTTTGCATGGGAATATCCTCTCTAGATGAATCAAATCTTCCCAAGGCTAACGCCGGCTGGGAAAGTTCTTTGGTGCACCTATGAAGCTTCCCTGAACCCCGAACAGCTACCTTTGATGTATATTTTGTGATTAGGAAAGAAAAGAAAAATCAAATAGCATTTTGTTCAGCCAAACTGTGTCTCATAGATGAGAATTTTTGTTGACTGAAGGCTTTCTCAGATGTGAGCTTTGCCCTTTCCTATTAAACAAAGGGTTATACTGAGATTGCCTTTTCTTTTATTTCTCCTGAATTTTATTCTTTTTGATATGTTAGGACATGATATTTCATCAGCGAAATGGATGAGATAACTGTCTTCCAAATCTCAATTCTGTTTGGTTTCCTGAGAAATAAGTATCACCCAGGCATAAAATCCTTAGTTCAAAGAGTCACTCTTCAAAAGGCAGATGTCTAAAGGCCTGAAGAACATGAAGTGTGATGCTGTATTGGTGGACATTAGTTTTGCTTCTTTAGTAGCCAACTTATTAGATAATGACACACCCTTAGACAATAGCATTACCTTATAATTTAATGATTGTTCTCTTTCCTCTGTTTCTATATTTGGTCTATTTGATAAGCATATTGTTAATTAGCCTAGACTGGCTTTCTTCCTAAACTTTCTAAACTTCTCAAATGCTGAAATAACAGTCAGCTACCACCATGCTTGGCCTAATAAAATGTTTCTTGAGGCAAATGGATTAAATTATAATATCTTAGTTTCTATATTCAACAATGATTACTAATTTAGACAAAAGAAAGAATAAGATAGAATAAGCAGGCCATCATTTTTAGACAATCACCTTCCAAATGGGATTATGCCCAGTATATAAGAATTCCTTTGTTAGAAGAGGAAAATGCCTAGTGAAATCACCCCTAGTAATAGGAAAACACAATTTCATCTCTGGAGATAAATATTATGTTGTCTTTGGTGAAGAAGGGGGTCCAGTATGATGATCCAGCACTATCTGTCTGTGTCTGTCTGTCTGTCTCTATCATACATCTATCTATCTATCATCTATCTATCTATCTATCTATCTATCTATCTATCTATCTATCTATCTATCTATCTATCATCTCTCTATCTAATATAATGTTTCTCTCTTTTGTAAAGTTACACCATACTCTTGATTACTAACTATTCATTGAAGAAGGCACTACTGTGTGTTCAATAAATTAAGCTCTAATTCCCAAGTCTTACAAAATAATTGACCTCAAAAACAAGATAAATGAATAGGCTTTTCAGAGCTCATGACTAGAATACACTTTCCAGTCTTTATATTAGTAGTTTTCAATTCAGTGATTTTTCCATTCTTTTCTCTCTGCTTTCACAATCTATAACACCTGTCTCCCTCCTCCTGGCTTAGCATCAAAGTTCTCTTCACTCTTGGTACTAAAATTAAAAGGTTTTCCTTAAGATATTTTAATACTTGGATATTTAAATAATTTTATTGTTCCATTTTAGGACCAACTAGCTAGCTATTTATGAAAGGTTGTTGTTAGGCACTTGATTTCATAAAGTTGTAAGTCAAGCTGACATGCAATGTATATAATTATCTGCTTTGATAACTCACCTTTACTATATCTTGAAGGTTAAAAAGTTTATATCTTTAATTTATATTTTCTTAGCTAAGATTTTAATTGTAGAAATTTATGGGCATTTTGATAATTTGATACCTATTTATAGTGTATCATCATTAAATCAGAGTCGTTTCTATTTCCTTATCCTTAAGCACATTTAAAATTATTGATTAGCACACCATTGTATATATTTGTGTGTGTGATTTTTAATATATATATATCTAATATATCCTGATCAAATCAGGAATGTTAGCATTTCCATCTTCTTCCCAGTTACAGAGGTTTAATAATATGTAAAGTAATTTTACATATTATTAGAGAATTAATAGAGAATAAATAAAAATATATTCTCTTGCTTGAAGAAAAATTACACAGATTCTGTTATCCATGGAGACTAAATAAACTGTTAAATTTTGATATGATCCAGTATCACAGATTTTTCAAGCAAGGACTTGAAATAAGCCCTGCACTTTTACATTATGCAGAGACTAGACCTTAGAAGATAGTTCTCAAGAACTTTGGAAATAACTTTATACACACACACACACACACACACACACATATATATATATATATATATATATATGTACATACATACATAGATCTCTATATAGTTGTGGTACATTCTAAAAGCAGTCTTGTTTCCTGGAACTGAAAAGTTGGGAAGTGCTGTGGAATGTCTTTCTGTACTCTACAAATATGTGTTGCTCTGATTGGTTGATAAATAAAGCCGTTTGGCCTATGGCAAGGCCGCTTAGAGGCAGGCAGAAAATTCAAAGAGAGAGACAAAAAGAAGGTGGAGAGAGATGCCAGAGAGCCACCTAAGGAGTAACATATAATGGGACACAGGTAAAGCCACAGAACATGTAGCAATACATAGATTAATAGTGATGGGCTAATTTAAGATATAAGAGCTAGCTAGAAAAAAGATTGAGCTATGGCCATGCAGTTATAATTAATATAAACTTCCGTGTGTTTATACTTGGGGGATGTGAGTGGGAGAGATTTTTTTCCCGACCACCGGCAGGCCAGGGCACAGAGAAACTTCCAACTATATTGGCACCCAACATGGGGCTTCTCATGGGTATGTACCATGGCCTCAGTTGGTAGAGCTGGCTCAGTTGGTAGAGCATGAGACACAATCTCAGGGTCATGGTTTGAACCCCATGTTGGGTACCAAATGTAGACAAATTTCCAAATGGTCTTATTAAATAAAAAAACATGGAGCCAAATATAGGGGTGAAAGCCTTAGAGATCAGGGAAACAGGGAAAGCCACCAGCCAACCTTACCTCACTAACTCTGCAGCTTCCAAATGGCGCAACTTCCTGTCTACCCATGCTTTATATGCCTTGATTTTCTGCCCTCTCATTGGCTCTCTTAGCCCAGATATCTCCCTTCCTCTTCCTATACAGCTGTGTCACTGTCTGTATGTCTGTACAGACCTCCAGATCTCTATGGTTGGTACTGAGATTAAAGAGTGTGTCACAACACTTGGCACTGTTCCCTAGTGTGGCCTTGAACACACACAGAGATCCTGCCTGCTAAGGGATTAAGGACATGTGCTGCCTGACTTCTTTGTTTACTTGAAATGGCTGGCCTTTTCCCCCAATCTCCAAGCAAGTTTTATTTATTAATGCACAAATAAAATGTCACCACATGTCTGTGACAAACAGAATTTCTGTATCTAAGAAAAGTAATGTACAGAAAGAAAAACTATGGGGAAATATGTTAGAAATTGGAAATATTTAATCCTTTATTAAATTGAAAAAATCCTATTGCAATTAGAGTTAGCTAATGTCTGTTGGACTGGAACTAGTTTCCCTATTATGCATATTTTCTACATACTAAACTTTTATTAAAATAAAAATACCAATATAAAAAAGTCTTTCTCCAACAAAGACAACAGAGTCCTCCTTAAATCTGTTGCTTGGACCTTGTTTGAAAACAACATAAAATAGTTATGATCAGTAGGGACACAAATTAATTACCTGGAAGATATTTAATTCCCATTGAATCTGAAAGTTCTAGACTCAAATGCTCACTCAGCCAATTTCTGAGAAAAACCAAATTAGTTTCTAGAGACACTGCAGAGGAGAATTCAACAACTTTTGCTTCTGTGTTTTCAAAGAATATACCTGGGCTCACAAAAGAGAGATTTTTTTCTAGTTACTAATTAGAGCCCTTAAAACTTATGGGTCTCCATTCAACCCTGTACCTAGAAGGGAGGACATGGCTTCCAGGTACAGAAAAAACTGATAAACTCAAAGGATCTTCTGCTCTTAGCCCTTTCTCACTCAATTTACACTCTAAAAATGGGATGAAAACCTTGATGTAGTTTTCTTCAGGTGCTCATTTGTAGAATGACTTCTATGCGTATGTATCTCTGGCAAACTTGAAGGAAAACCAGTAAGGCTGCCTGCGTCCATTGCCTTTAATTACATTTTAGTGTACCAGTAAATTTAGAAACACCCACATGTGGGAAGGAGGAATTCTTTTGTTGATATGTGTTTTTCACACAAAAACTACAAATCAGAAAGGCCAGCTGTCAGTATTTTGCTCAAAATCTGTAAAATGATAGCTCATATTTACAATGATAATCCAAGGTATCCTGTGGTTTTCTAATTCAATATAGCCACCTTAGTTATGTTCTTCATAGCTTTATCATTAAGTGATAAATTTGCATGCTAAGTCTCTGGACATAGTCAATTGAAAAGAATTTGAGAGAGTCAAAAGTATTATGTTAATTTTAGCACACCTTTTCCAAATACAAGCAATTTAAGTGAATTACACCCTACTGCTAAACCAGTTTGTAAACAGACAGAGAAAATGTGTTTATCAGTATGCATTTGTTATTACTTTAATGATGAACCTTTGCCCATTGTGTTTGCAGTCTATTTTGATCATCTTCTATCAAGTCACGAGATTTTCTAAAATTTAGTAATACTTGGAAGAAAAATTGAGCTATTTTTGGAAGGGCATTGATTGGTAATCTAATATTAACTGATGTGTTTTTGTACTAGAAAATAATAGTTGTAAATTGAATCGCATTGCTCCTCAATAGTCCACTAATAGCTTAATCATAGAATTGTTTTTCCTGTGTAGCTGAATGTGCTTCTGCTGTACTAAGAACGTAGCTGAGTGGTAGAGAACTTTCCTAGCATGTATGAGGGCCTAGATTCGAGTCTCAACATCACCAAATAAAGAGAACAGTAAGTTGTTGAGGTAAATGGTGATCTGTGGCTTTCTACAGATAATTCGTTTATGACTTCTTTCTTACTTCCTCTCTAGAATTTTTCCGAGAGCTGCTGGAGAATGCAGAGAAGTCCCTAAATGACATGTTTGTCCGGACCTATGGCATGCTGTATATGCAGAATTCGGAGGTATTTCAGGACCTCTTCACTGAACTGAAAAGATATTACACAGGGGGTAACGTCAACCTGGAGGAGATGCTGAATGACTTCTGGGCTCGGCTCCTGGAGCGGATGTTCCAGCTGATAAACCCCCAATATCACTTCAGCGAGGACTACCTGGAATGTGTGAGCAAGTACACAGACCAGCTGAAACCCTTCGGAGACGTGCCCCGGAAACTGAAGATTCAGGTCACGCGCGCCTTCATTGCTGCTCGCACCTTCGTCCAGGGCCTGACAGTGGGCAGAGAAGTTGCCAATCGAGTTTCCAAGGTAACTGAGGGCGTGTCATCTCCATAGTTGGTCTTCCTCTTTTCTTTAAAAAAACATAAGGTTTAGAAAACAAATTAAGGCAAACATTCTCATTCCAAATGGTCTCTGCTCTTAAAGGCATTAGGTGAATGTCCAAGCTTAAATCTGTTTTGTTTTTTTATTTCTTTTTAGAAGAAAAAGAATTTCAAGCAATTCCATAGGGTTTGGCAATTAATGCAAATATTTATCAACAGTGTAGCAGAGTTTTCATGAGGAATACTGTTCAAGCAAGTTGGCTTGCAATTAGCATCACCACATCAAAGACTAGGGAATAATAAGTACTCATGCAAGAGTCCACTCAGGTTCTAGTATTCCAGCAAATGAAAAAAATCTCCCAAGGTGCTGAGAGCAGAAACAGGACAGCGGCAGGCAGAGTCTCTTCTTTATCAGAGTGATATAGCTCCTTAAGTGTGAGAGTGGAGCCCTCGCCTGGCACCTGCGGAAGCAGACGCCCATGGGGTGGGGTGGGGCACTAATGGATACAAAGTGTAGGTTCTGGACGACAGTCCCTTGGGTTATCCTTTATCTTTGTAATTCCATGCTGTATGTTGTATTGGACTTATGAAAAAGATAAATCACTAATCCACTTTGGGACCTTGAGGATAATGTCTGTAAACCTTTAATGCAAGGGATCATTCTGGGCCACTGGCTTTCAACATTGAACATTTCCTGCGTAGAGCATATCTGCTTCTGTTTAAGCTCTGCCTTGACATTTAACTGCTCTTATGAGGTGGGCCTGCCCATTTATGAGGTCAGCCCTACAAATAGCCTAAAAAGATGATTTATATAAGAAGTAAAGGAAAAACAATATATAAAAGGGGCCTGGTATTATCTCCCTTAAAGAAGGTCATATTTGTACAGAGATTATTGCCAAACAGTATTTTTTTATTGCAGGTCTGTGCCCAAGAGCCACAGAGTTGCTTTTTCTTTTTCTTCTTTTCTTTTTTCCCCTACTGGTCCTACCCTACAATATTTCTTTTTTGTTCTTCCTTTTTATCTCATCATTTACATCTTGGCATAAAGACAGTATAGTCTACACTCTTAAAGATATCTCTCTATGGTGTGACAGAAAATCTCTAACAATCAATTTTTAGAAATTATCAGTTTCTAAAAAGTTACAGCATATGGAATCATTTTTAAAATAGACTTTTAAAGTAATAATTATAAGGAATGCAATGATATAAAGGTCATATAGCTAAGATGGTTAATGCAATATTTATCACTGGATATCAACACTATTTGACCTATCAAAGGAACAAGTTCCTCAGAAGTGGTTCAATATGGAAGCAGGCTAGTGGAATAGCAAGAAGAGATATGATTCCACAGGGATGGTCTGTAAAGTACAAACAAGTCCAAGAAGAAAAGGTAGGTCCTATATGCCGTGACTAAGATATAGCTTGCTGTAAGGAATAATTTTAATTAAATTGTAGTTCAATAACTTAAATTAAAATGTAGTCACAGACTTTAAGAGAGGCCTTCACCCTTGTTGAAGGATGAAATGTCCGTTTAGTAAGCATGAGGTGAAAAGCATGGATGAGTCTATGTACTGTTTCTGGTTGTTTGTGTTGATTCCACCTGAATGTGAGTAACATTTTATGTAGCATGGTCTTGGAAGATTCCAAGTTGATGACAAAGTATACATTTTCTTATAAAATATCTAAGAAACTAATGTGAAATGTAGACTAATGACTATTTTTACTTTTTTTTTTAATCAGAGGATGCCTTTAATAACTGCCTGAGATTCTTTGCTTGTTCTTTCTCAGGGTGTTTTACTCTTGGGTATCTGTCAGATTCTAACATGTCCCTGTTTATGTAAGACATCAGAGACCAACCATGAGTAGAATGTCACCTTAAGATTTTTCAGTTTACGAGGGTTGTATTATACAAAACCAAATTCTTTCTTTCAGAGACCAACCATGAGTAGAATGTCACCTTCAGACTTTTCAGTTTATGAGGGTTGTATTATACAAAACCAAATTCTTTCTTTCTCTAAGCAGCAGCTACAGAGGTTTAGGGTATAGTTTGTGGATCATATAACTGAAAACTTCACTATTCAATACAGATCTTGGCTTGACTGACATGGGCTTCATTAGTCTTAACCACCTAAAACATAAAACCTGTATTGCCATTTGCTCTCTGAGTTTTGGAGGTAAAATGATAAGATGGTGTGGAGATATGTGGGTGGGAAGATAGATGGCAGTTGGGTAGTTAAGTGGTAGATAGAGCTTCACATTCAAAGAAACCTGGCAATTACTTTTATCAAATAATTTGTAACTCGCAGATTTTTAGATTTTCACAATTTCCAGAATATCTATAGTAGAATATAAATGCATCCATTAGTTCTGTGATGCCTTTCCAATTACTTTGTGTAATAAGAAGAAATTATTATAAAGGTTAAATATACCAAGAGGAGAACAAAGCAGTAAGTTTGATGTTTAAGCCCTCTACAAATCTGAAGTGTCTATGTGTTCTTCTGATGGGGGATTAAGAGTTGGTGGGATGGTGACAGAAGTTTAGAGAATTCAAGGAAAATTCAAAGGTAGATGTCAACTATTCTCATCATCGTGTTTTGGGAATTTGGTTCCCTTCAATTTCTTCTTTTATTTCAGTGACAATTTAATTCTTTGAAAGTATCATTAATAAGTTCTAATTAATTGTTTTGACTGGAAATGTGCTTCTTTGGCAAAACACAGCAGTACGAGACAAATGTTTTGACAGAACATAATTGGGAAATTTCTTATTAAAAAGTAGAAGATTAATTTGTGGGCCTCAACAGAATTATTTTTTAAACTTAGACTTGCTCTCTTATGGATATAAATGATGCTTTTTCTATCCTAAAAAATGAGGAAATAATATTTTGTGACTATAGCCAAAGCTCTACATGAAGCATTATAAGATTCTCAAATGAAAAGCTATGATCAATGAGCTAAGATTTATTTTCTGTATGAATTACTAGTTTTGAGTATGCCAAGAGTTGCACGACATGGAGTGTCATGATCTTTCATATTTTTGTAGAGTGAGTATAACACCCCTACTTTAACTAAACAAATTGAAAACACCTGTCTAGTTGAACACATCAATACCCTATAACTGCAGTTCTTCTCCAAGTGACTGATACATATGTGTTCAAGTAGACATGTAGAAGAATTTTCAAAAACATCTCAATTGCCCAATCTAGACTCTATCAACAATAATCTCTGCACACCGTGGAGTCCTTTGGAGCATGAACATGAGCTATACTATACTCAACATTAGGATCTCACAAAGCTTCTTTCAAGAAGAAAACACACAAATCACCAAAGATGACTCACCATTTATACAAAGCTGAAACAATGTGAAGCTAAGCAATACTACTCAAGAATGTACAAAAAATAATAATAAATGTGGTAAACTCAGAAACTTCAGACTGAAAACAAAAATTGCACAATGTTATACATGATGTTGGGACATACAGTCAAGCAATGATATAGTGATGCATTTGAAGTAATTAATAGCTATTTTTAAGCTGGGTACTAGATATAGAGGGCCAGAGAGGTGTCTTCATGCATTACATGTAATATTTTTTAATCAAAGAATTGTCCAACATTGCCTCTTTTTATCTGTGTAGGTATAATCATGATTATGAATTACCCTTTTTTTTCACTTGCTAACCCTTCTTTAGTTTCTGCTGAATAGTTCTTGTTAGATATAACAGGCAAGTTTCTAAAAATGGATGTACAGACCAGCTTTGATAATGTAGTATTTACTACATTAAAGCAATGGAGTAAGTCTATTTTTCATCATTTTAACTCTACTAAAGATCCATTATTATCCTCTTTTTATGTACACCCATTAGTGAGCAGACACATGGATGCTAAGAGCTACTCTAAAGGCTTTTCAGAAAGTATACACAGGGTTTCCTAAAGAGATCTTAACTGCATGTCTGCTCACATGAAGTTTCTAACATTCATCACAGAGGCCAGTGTAGTAATCACTCTGGTGTCTTGCCTGGTCTACAATGTCGCCATTTACAGACAAAAAGCCTGACTTTTTCTCATTTATTTAATAAAAGTAACAGCCTAGCCAGGCATGTAGGTAAGTTAGTAAAGTGTTTATAAGCATAAGACCCTTAGTTCAAGCCAGGCGGTGGTGGCGCACGCCTTTAATCCCAGCACTGGGGAGGCAGAGCCAGGTGGATCTCTATGAGTTCGAGGCCAGCCTGGATTACCAAGTGAGTTCCAGGAAAGGCAGAAAAATACACAGAGAAACCCTGTCTCGAAAAACCAAAAAACAAACAAACAAAAAAAAAAAAACTCTTAGTTCAAACCCTAGAAGCCACACACACACACACACACAGAGAGAGAGAGAGAGAGAGAGAGAGAGAGAGAGAGAGAGAGAGAGAGAGACAGAGACAGAGACAGAGACACAGAGACAGACAGAGAGAGAGAGAGAGACAGAGAGAGAGAATGAGGTCATGGTGGCACAAGCCTTTAATCTCAGGACTGAGACATGTAGTGACAGGAGGGCTTCTCTGGGGCTCACTGACCAGCCAACCTAAACTACTTGGTGAGTTCCAGGCTAGTGGGAGACAGTGTCTCAAACAAAATAAGAAAAACAAAACTGTGGGTGATACCTGAGGAACAATACCCATAATTGTCCTCTTGTCTATGCACAGATATACACAAACAGAGGTATAAACACAGGCAAGTGTATTTACTTATCCCCGCCACCCCCCCACAAGTTACTTTGGTAGATAAAAGCAGAAAATTGTGCCAAGATCAATCACATCAACTTTGCAAGTCATATCATTGATTTATTTCATAAAAATTGAGTCAGTAAGAGAGCTGCGAACCATTGCACCTGGAGTATTAACAAATACTATCATTTGTACTTCTATTCTTCCTTCTTTTACTTTGAAAGGCAAGTGTGGCTTTTCAGTTTTAGAAAAACAAAGGAATTTTTATTCTGCCTGTGTTTCCTGAGCGTGCTGGTACTTTTAACTAAGAACACTAAGAAGTAGACCACCTACCACAGTAAATATCTCTACTGAGGGCCCTTCTGACCACAACTGAAAACCGTTCTGAAAGAAGCACTGTATATTCTACTTGTGGGGGAAACTGTATTCTGTGTTAATATTTGAAGTTTAGGAAATTTTAAGATACAAAATAAGAACATCTGTGGTGCCTATCACCTGAATTATTAGTTTCCTTCTTTCTGTGGTAATGTTTTGATTCGATTAGTGACATTTTCTAGAACTGAAAAAGACCATAAAAGGCCTTGAATGGATGAATCCTTTTTATCATTCATCTGGGGCTTGTGTATTCTCTGCTGTGATTGGGGATTATCTAATGGAGCAAGAAGCCTTGTTTTATAGAGAGTTAGAAAAACAAGGTCAAGGCCACTCCCCAGTTGTTCTTTCTCTGTCATGTTGTTTGTCTGCAGTGGGTGAACTGCATGTGTTTGCTGCTCAAAAGCACTGGAGTGCTTCTTTTTCTTTTTTTTTTTATGTTGTATTTCTTTTATTTTATAATTTAATTTAATTTTCCCTATCAGCCATGGATTCCCTTGTCCTCCCCCTCTCGCCTCCCCCCCCCACCTTACCCCTAGCCCACCCCCTATTCCCACCTCCTCCAGGGCAAAGCCTTCCCGAGGATTGAGATCAACCTGGTAGACTCAGCCTAGGCAGGTCCAGTCCCCTCTTCCAGGCCGAGCCAAGTGACCCTGCATAGGCCCCAGGTTTCAAACAGCCGACTCATGCATTGAGGACAGGTCCTGGTCCCACTGCCTGGATACTTCCCAAACAGTTCAAGCTAATCAACTGTCTCACTTATCCAGAGGGCCTGATCCAGTTGGGGGCTTCTCAGCCATTGGTTCATAGTTCATGTGTTTCCATTCGTTTGGCTATTTGTCCCTGTGCTTTTTCCAATCTTGGTCTCAGCAATTCTCTCTCATACAAACCCACCTCTTTCTCGCTAATTGGACTCCCAGAGCTCCACCTGGGGCCTGGCCATGGATCTCTGCCTCCGGTTCCCTCAGTCATTGGATGAGATTTCTAGCACGACAATTAGGGTGTTTGGCCATCCTATCACCAGAGTAAGTCAGTTTGGGCTGTCTCTTGACCATTGCCAGTAGTCTATTGTGGAGGTATCTTTGTGGATTTCTGTGGACCTCTCTAGCACTTTGCTTCTTCCTATGCTCATATGGTCTTCATTTAAACAGTTCAATTAAGAAATGGGCTGTAGAACTAAACAGAGAATTCTCAACAGAGGAAGCTCAAATGGCTGAAAGACATTTAAGGAATTGCTCAACATTTCCAAATCATCAGGGAAATGCAAATCAAAATGACTCTGAGATACCACCTTATACCTGTCAGAATGGCTAAGATCAAAAACACTGAAGACAGCTTATGCTGGAGAGGATGTAGAGCTAGGGGATCTCTCCTCCACTGCTGGTGAGAATGCAAGCTTGTACAACCACTTTGGAAATCAATATGACACTTTCTCAGAAAATTGGGAATCAATCTCCCCCAAGACCCAGCTATACCACTCTTGGGCATAAACCCAAGGAATGCTCAATCATACCACAAGGGCACTTGCTCAGCTATGTTCATGTCAACATTGTTTGTAATAACCAGAACCTGGAAACAACCTAGATGCCCTTCAACTGAAGACTGGATAAATAAAATGTGGTAATATACACAATGGAATACTACTCAGCAGAGAAAAACAATGGCATCATGAGGTTTGCAGGCAAATGGATAGATCTAGATAAAGTCATCCTGAGTGAGGTAACCCATACTCAGAAAGACAAACATGGTATGTACCCACTCGTAGGAGGATATAGATGTAAAACAAAGATGACTAGACCGCTACTCACAACTTGAGGGAAGCTACCTAGAAAACAGGACCCCAAGAAAGACACAGGGATCGCCCAGTGATGGAGAAATGTATGAGATCTACATGAACAACCTGGACGTGAGTGGAGGTAATGAAGGGCAAGGGTTGAGGAAAAGAGAGCTTAGGGGAGTGGGAGATCCTAGCTGGATCAAGAACAGAGAGGGAGTGCTTCTTTGTACAGAAATTTTCTTAAATCAGCACCTATTTATTCTCTCTCTCTCTCTCTCTCTCTCTCTCTCTCTCTCTCTCTCTCTCTCTCTCTCTGTGTGTGTGTGTGTGTGTGTGTGTGTGTGTGTGTGTGTGCGCGTGCGTGCGTGTGTGTGTGTGTGTGTGTATGTGTGTGTGAGACGTGCTTGCCATGGAGCATATGTCAACATCAGAGAGCAACTTTTGAGAGTCAGTTCTTTTTTTACCAAGTATTCTCCAAGTGATGGAACTTAGGTCTTCGGGCTTGGTAGAAGGTACCCTTACCTGCCTTTAGCCTTTAAAAAACATGACTCAAGCTGAGTAAATATGTACAAAATAATTGGTGGACCAGACAGTTTTAACTTATAAGTTCCCTTAGATATTGAAGCTTATCTCTTCATAGTCATTGCTTTGTACTTTATGCCTTCTGATGCCACATGCTTGAAGCTCATCATTTGAAGCATCATTTCATACTTCTCCAGTACTGTTCAGGTTCTGCCTGTTCTCCAACCATCCTTCTCCATCAAAAGGGCCTGTGTCATCTGCTAAACAGCAACATATCTTTCAGCATGTCGTTTGCAGGCTTAGAGTATACCGAGTTCCTCTCTACTCCTGAAACATTTATTGTACTGTATTCTTACAAGATATAAAAATTCTTTTTGCTTCTCACTCTCTCATTAGTAGTTGCAAACACTTTAATTTGCTTAAGCTTTATAGCTCAAACAAAAAAGTAATTAACATATAAAACACACCAAACAAAAGTTTACTGAGAAAAGTCTGTAAAACAGCTGTAGTTTCCTAAAGATCAGACAATGGTAGGTTATTGTGATCACCCGTCTGAGTGCATAAGAAGCAGAAGTTGACAACAGGGGGGCAGGGTAACAAGAATTTCATTCCCAAGCCTTCCTTATTCATGGTTCATTCATTCACTCCTCAGAATGAATAAAATGTTAAAGATGGATTCAGCAGGAAGAAAGTGCCCATTTTAGTGGAATTATAACATAATTCAAACATAAGTTATTAAAAACAGACATCACTTAGAATAGAACAAGAAGGGAAGGTATACAAATAGCTTTTAATGGACTGGAAATTAGTGGTTTCATTGTCCCCATTTCTTACTCTCTTCTTAACTCAGTCCACTTCCAAACTTATATTTCCAGGCTATACATCTTTCAAGGAAATCTTAAAATTAATAAGGGATTAAAATTATTTCAGTAGAAACAATCAAGTTCTTTTAATCAAGATTCATCTTTTCTCTTACTTCTCTAGACTCCAGAGTAATCTGTCTCATTTGCTACTAGTTCTCATTGGAGAATTCATTTTTTATGTCATCTACATTTCCTTCCTTTTGTGATTTTCAAAGCTAATTACAGAACCTGGGACATAGTAAAATCATACATTTTCAATAAATCACTTTAATAAGCCATTTTGATACTATATTTCTTAATACTATTGACATTGTTTTGAGAAAAGAGCTCCTGGGTCACGGGCAGTTTTATGTAGATGAGGATGACTTGATCTCCTGAGCCTTCCAGGCTCTATCTACTTCCCAGTTGTTGAGATTCTAGGTGTGCACTACCACACCCAGTTTCTGTGTCAAAATCAGAACAATGAGATTCAAGTGAAGTATTATGTCATCCAGGAAAATAGGTATGTCACTTTGTCTTGGGAAATTGGAGAAATCAATAGAATAGACAGTAGACATGAGTGTGAAACTGGAGAACAATGTTCTAAGGGAGCAATGGGCTGTGACTATTTCTTGCCAGGATCTCCTGTCATGGAGTTGTGGAGATAAGGCCAGAAGGATTTGAGTTATATAGTGTGATCATCATTTCTGAGCTTTAGGCCTCTCAAAATCTTTGCACAAGCAAGGGCTTTTCAAAAGACAGTAGATGAATACATTATTTTACTTAAGCAAGATGGTCTAAAGAGAATATCAACAAAGTGAAAAAAAATGTAGGTTCTGGGTTGCGAAGCTCTTACAATTGACCAGATGAGAGGAAGTGAGTTGTGAGTCATAGCAGACGTCGAACAAAGTGGGGAGTCCCTCTAGTAAAGCACAAACTCCTTAGCTGTAGCTAAGGTGTGGCCCAGTATCAAGCAGGTTTTTAAGAATACAGTTTGTTTCCATTTAGCAATAACCTTGTGCTGATAGACGTGAAAATTACTAAGACATAAGTGTTTATCTGCAAAGCATGCTAACATATAACCTGGGGGAAAAGAAGTGAAGACCAGACAAACTACCTGCTCTTTATTTATTTAAAGAGGATTTCTGAAGAGGAAAGCAAATGCAAAGACCTATAAAAGTGTGACTTCTGGAAGGAAAACGTGGAGAGAATATGGGAATGTGGTTGTAATCAACAGAATCAGTGGCTCTAAGTGGTTTAGTATAGTAGAAAGGGCAGTAAAAGCAGAGTATAGGTTTGGTCATGAGTATGTTAACAGCTTCATTTAAGCCTACATGAAAGGAGTGGTTTCATTGGTTTCATGGTGTCTAATCTCTGTCTCGAAATGGTCTATAAACTCTGGCTCACAGACCAGCAAATGTCTGTGAATGGAATGGTACTATTTTGCAATAGGGGAAAATTGAAAGTATTTTTTGTTTTTGTTTTAATCACTATTGCCACTTCATATTTCTCTGATGGGCAAGGGGCCATCAGTAGCATACTGTTGAACTCGCATGCTGGAGTCTTTAAGAGAGAAGAGTAACATGATCTAAAAGGGAACTGTATCAGATATGCAGCTTTAATATACTTGGAAACAATAAATGCTTATCCAAAGATGCTACAGATATTTTGAGCTACCTGCATAGCCTGAAATACACTGTTCTGGAACAATGCAAAGAATGGGTAAATTTTTTACATACTTTGTTTGATTTCATTGGTATGTTTGGCTTTTACCTTTTGTCTATTCAGTTTTCCTTTACCTTTTTTTTTTTTTTTTTTTTTTTTTGTTTTGGTTTTTCGAGACAGAGTTTCTCTGTGCAGCTTTGCGCCTTTCCTGGGACTCACTTGGTAGCCCAGGCTGGCCTCGAACTCACAGAGATCAACCTGGCTCTGCCTCCCGAGTGCTGGGATTAAAGGCGTGCGCCACCACCGCCCGGCTACCATTTTTTTAATGACTAGGATTTACCCCCAAGATAGAGTGTCTGTTTTTACAACCATGATGAACTTAGTAAAACCAATTTGAGTGGCATGTCTACTGTTTGCCTATGCCCCACAGTAAGAATTCCTCTGGGGCAATGGGAAATGTGTGCTACAAACAGACAAGCTATCTGTGTTACTAATAGGGAACATCCACTGGTTGCCAATTAAAGTACATCACAGTTTTTTTTGTTTTGTTTTGTTTTGTTTTTTTAACCCAGAGGATAAAACTCCAGGGCTGTAACTCAAAGAACTGTGCTTCAAAAATAACTGCATAAGGAAAAGTAGAAATAAGACACTATCCCAGTGTCAATGATGCTTCTATTATTGGATATTTATCTCTAAATGCACTCAAATAATTCCTGCCAGAAAGCTCTAGGAAACAAGTTGTTCTAGCGCTAAGAAACATGTAATTAGGTCCCCATCTAAAGTAGATTCAGAGTACAGACAGTAGGTAACCAAGGGTGTGTGATATCATAGGCCAAACTTGAAACATTCAAGGATTTCTCTTTTTTTTTTTTGGGGGGGGGTTCGAGACAGGGTTTCTCTTTGTAGCTTTGTGCCCCTCCTGGAACTCACTTGGTAGCCCAGGCTGGCCTCGAACTCACAGAGATCCGCCTGGCTCTGCCTCCCAAGTGCTGGGATTAAAGGCGTGCGCCACCACTGCCCGGTGAATTTCTCTTTTATTGTTCCATTTTCCAAGATTCAATCTTGCAAGGACATTCCCTCATGTAATATCAGTGCACTGCAGAATTTTAATAAAGCTTGACAGACATATTGCATTATCAATGCTCACATAGTGAAGAATAGCTTAGGTATAGATGTCACATGCTAGCATATTTTTCAAATGAGTTATTGGGTCATATTGATATTTATTTGTTAGAATGATGGGAGGCCCATTATTATATTCTGTGAATTTTCTCTACTCTCATCTTTGTGGTGACATGCAAAGGTTAGTCCTTTCCATGTATGTGCATTATAGCTCTTTAACTGGATCGATATTCAGCACAAACAGGATCGATCAATTCCCCATGTTCAGAATACTGTAATCATCCCAAACAACGTTGAAAGTCTGCATTTTCTTGACTCTAACTGGGGTAGCCACGAGTGAAAATGGACAGTTCAGAGTGTCAGTAATAGGATAATGGTGACCTTGACATTCAGATGGAAGTAAAGCTATAGCCTAAAATCAATCGAGACTCCAAGTTAACATCAGATGACATTTAAGTATGTTGCATAAACAAAAAATTTGAACTCATTTTTGCCCTTGCAGGATGTGCTACATGTCAAAAAAATGCCACTGTCATATTTAACACTCAGCAGAGTGCAGTGAGTTATGTATAGAAATTTCTTCCCCGCTAGTTCACAATATCTGACAAATTCAGAAGTATAAATGCCTCTGTGCTCATTTCCTGTGGAATTCCTGAGAATAAAAAACATTCATTCATTGAACATTTTAAACTTTAATAAATGTATTAATTATGAAAACATTTCACATACCATTCTCATAACAAGTACAAATGTCTTTCTGTAAAGAAATATGTTTATTTATAAATAATATTGTGTTAAAACTTTTATTTTCTCTTGGCTTTGTAAAACACATATTCTCTTACTAAAAATATATCAAAACATAAGTCAACATTTATTTTACTGTATTTTAGTGAAAACTAACAATGTTTAGTGAAAAGTACTTGATTCTGCTGTGCTGTGGAAAATAGCAGAGAAGCAAGCCCTGCAGAAGTCTCCATCACTTCCTTCTGAGGATTTTGTCATTTAGACCAGCAGCTGGGCCAGCGAAATTTGGACTGCACCTGCAGCAAAAAGTTTTATTGAAAGGATGAACCCTATGATATCCTGCCCCATTTGTAGGCAGAAGATAACTGTATAAAATATTCATGGCACTATTTCTATAAAATATTTCAAATATCTACTTGTATTGGAGAAAACTGTACCCTGACATTGTGGCTTGGATGGAAGAGAGAATCCAGGTAGAAAGACTTCTCTATTTGTGCAGATTTGTTTTCATGTTCAAGATGGAGCTTTTCTCCCCTCAGCCATACCCGATATACAAAACCATTAATATGGTGTCAAACTTTCTGCGCCATTCTACCCAAGCCCTCTGTCTTTATCAATTTACAGTCCATCATTTGTATTGTGATTATGGGTCCAGAAGAACTAACAAGGTGAGACAGCCGTATAGAGTCACCCAACCCAATGAGCTCTTACCTCCTCAAATCACAAAGAAAATTTAAACAAAATTGTCTCTCTAACTCAGATCAACTCGATATTTAATTTTCATTGGTCATGGGAAAAACAGTTTTGTAGATTTTCACTTTTTTTTTTTTTTTTTTTTTTTTTTTTTTTTTTTTTTTTTGGTTTTTCGAGACAGGGTTTCTCTGTGTAGCTTTGCGCCTTTCCTGGAACTCGCTTTGGAGACCAGGCTGGCCTCGAACTCACAGAGATCCGCCTGGCTCTGCCTCCCGAGTGCTGGGATTAAAGGCGTGCGCCACCACCGCCCGGCCGATTTTCACATATTTTTGACTAAAATCAATATTGATTGACCAAACAAGATTGTTATTTTGAAAATACAGAATATAAAAGGGTAATGAATAAAACCCCTATATAAGTGCTGTGTAGAGATGAATGTCCATTGATCATTGTAGTCTAAGGATGACAACCAAAGCTAACACACTAGGCAGTGAGCTACCTCCTGCTTATGACTATTTTCCAAAGCTTGATTCTAGTGCACTTGTATATAATTTTGCATTGCTAAGTCATGTAAGATGTTCAACATTGAGCTCTTCCTTTTGAACTACCCCGTGCATTTCATGGACCAGTGATATTTCTTTAAAAAGCAGTATTCCTTAAATGTTTTTGTAATTCATCATTTGCTTCTATTGTATCATTTGTATTGCGAATATGGGTCCAAGAGAGCTAAGATGGTAAAGCCTTATGGAACCATCCAACCAAATATACAATCACCCCTCAAAAGGGAATATTCACAAGTCATAATCACGTGCATATTCTTACTAAGAAAAGAAAGGGATAGTTTTAAGGTGTGTGTATGTGGGGTGTGGTATGATGTTCATGGGTGTCTGCGTGTAGGTGTGGTGTGTGGGAGGGTTGTACATATGTGTGTTGATCTTGCCTCAACTTTACACTTCAAATTTTATGGTAGACTGGAACTACTTATTTCACTTTTTATATATTTCAATGTTGAAATTTAATGATAACTTTTTATACTATAAGTCCATCACACACACACACACACACACACACACACACATATGTATATATGTATATTTCCCCAAAAAGGAAAAAATATTTGAAGGCATAAAATGGAGGAAGAAATGAGAGCAAGAGCATATTTTCCATCAAGTTAAACGTTTCAGTCTAAACCAAATGGCAACTGGTGAACTTTGTTCTAATCTGGCCCATGGACATGTTTTGTCTGGCGTGGCTTCTTTAAGATTTCAAACAGTGTTTTAAAATTGGGATAACTGATATAAAATGTGATTTCTACATTTGGAATGTTTGACAAAGCTGGAACTTGTGAACACATAGCAAGAAACTGGAGTTTCTAAATGGTTAGTTTGAATTACATTGAACATCCACGTCCCCATCCAGTGATACAAAGCTGATCTCTGGAGCACTTGGCCTGATCCTGAAGTCAGTGTTTGCTACCATCCATTGCAATTATTGGCCTTTTATTCCTAATAGATGGATGTGTTTCTATATCTCTTCCTTTGGCAAAACTGAAGACATGAAAATCAAATGAGGCCATGTTTGGGGGCGCACACAGACTTTGTGGAGGCAAGGCTGTTCAAAACATTTAGCATGGTGCTTTGCTCTGTCTTTAGAGAATACATTCAGTGAACTTCACCAACGGCTAGTACTTGACCCTTTCGGCTTTGACTTAATAAAAGCTCTAAAAAGCTTTGCGTCAGCCATCAACATGAGGTAAACATTATTCCTTAATCAGGTGACAACAAGTCAATAGCTAAGAAAAGCCTGCCTTGTTCCTGGTGCTGGGACCAGGAAAGAAGCCTGCCCACACTAAGATTCTCCTTGTAGTCACTGCACTTCTATTAGCTCACTTCCGCAGAAATGGCTCTTAGCACCGGGGCCTCACATTTTGCTTGTTAACACCATCATTATCAGGACCAAAGCATCTCCCTTCTCATGTGAATGGAAGTGCAGGAGTGCTTTCCAGGCCAGCCTCTGCGGTAGGACTTCTCCCACTCTGCCACCTTGCCCTTTAATGAGCTCTACAGGATAGCTAAGGTTCTTATCTCTTTGATTAGATGAGGACTCTGCATTAGAATGGCATGGCCCCTGAGCTGTAATTCCACTCCGCCTCACTCAAGGATGATGATTTTCTTAGGACATAAACCTCCACAGCTTTCAGGAATGCATGAAATAGAGTGCTTTCAGTCACATATATACTTTATAATTTTACATATAGAAACAACAAATGAAAAAATTAATGATGTTTTATTTAACACAGTTTACTCAAAGCATTGGCATATGTATATATAGTCAATACAATATTGACGTACACATCTTAATTTTTAGAAAACATTATGAACTATGTGTTAGAGACATGGCTCAGTGGTTAAGAGCACTTACTGTTCCTCAAAGGACCCAAATTTGGTTCCCAGCATGACAAGAAGGCTTATAACCATCTGCACCTTGAGTTCCAGGGATTAGGTATATCTTCTGGCCTTTGTGAAAACAGCTTGAATGCACTTCACATATGTATGTGTGGGCAAAAACTCATAAAATAAAAATAAGTAAACTGTTTTCAAAACTGTAAATGAAAAGTTAACAATAGCTTAATATGTACCCTTTAAACATAGGCTCTTGAAGGTTATCTGTCAACAAATTCAATGACTCAAAAGACTAATTTGTGTCCAGGGAGAGTTGAAGACACTGGCTACGTTTTATATAAAGTGAGTTGTTTTCATGTAATAGCATTGATTCCCTGCATTTTTGTCATTACATTACATTATGTATACATTTTGTCATGTTTCCAGTATGTAGTTTGTACAAGTCTCACTTTGGATGAGCATCATTCCACAGCTCAGGAGCCACACATGCCTAATACCTAATGAAATGGACAGTACAAAGATAAAGATTTAATACACTATCCTTCTACTTAAGATAACAAAAACTTGAGAAGTCATCCAAGGAAAACCAATTTTGTAGCTAATTATCCTCAAAGTTCCACTGGCTACAGGGAAAAGAGAGAAGTATTTTGTCCTTGCATAGCTCTTTTTTGTCCATGATTCAAATTCTAACAGAAGATAGACTTTTATTTAATTGAAAATTTTGTCATCACCAGAGCCTTGAAGGTCCTATGTGTAATGCCACTGGTGTCCCTGGATGTGATAAGCACCAGGAAGGTTACAAATCATCACAGATGAATTATCCTGTAACTTTCAATCTGCTCTAGGGAATGAGAAGAAACTAATTAATATAGCAGGTGGCAAGTATCAATGGGTGTTAGTATCAGCAACAAACAAATAAATACTGAATTATAATGGAGGAAGGGAACTCTCTGGGGTGCTTAGTTCTCAAAAAAACTTTCTAACATGAGGTAGTGTCTTACTAGATCAAGGCACTCTTAGTCACATGACCCATTTCCAACTGTTACTGTGTCTTGACAAAGTTAATATTGATCCTCCTCACATTTTCAGTGATTCTATGGGTTTCGAATGAGTCTTATAGGATGTTTAGTGTCACTCCTTCTCTGCAAGTCATGATTGTTTGCTGGTATTTCCTATGGGATCGGGAAGATCATATCACTGTCCAAAGTTGCTTGGGATGTAGACAAGCCCCTCGGCTTATATACTCCCACACTGCTAGAGAGCTGACACTGGATTTATTTTATAATTCTACCCACTAAGTTAATTTAGAATATAAACACCTATTTATTGTGGCATTTAAAATCACTTTCCTCAAGAAAATATAGAACATTAAGTAAGCAGCTTTTTTAAACATAACTTTAACACAATTTTAGGGGCCAAGGCAATTTAATGTCAGCATCTCATAATTTAGCTATACACTGTGATTTTTCCCTCAGCTTGTCACTGCTGAGTCAAAAATATATGCCAGAGACTGCAAGTGTGTCAGAGTATTTCCAGCGTACAGGTAGTCTAAAACCTGCCTACCTGAAGCCCCCAATTCCTGCTCTATCCTTATTTGGCCTTCATGGTCCATGCTTTCTTTTGAGTACTCAGTAGTCCCACAAAGTCACCTACTACAATTTGAACTTAATAGAGTTAGGCAGTACATATCACATGGTAGTCTCTCAAAAAGTCATTTTCTTTTTGTAGTACATATAAATTATATTTCCCCCTTTCCTATTAATGTACTGAAATCTGAATTATGGTTATAGCAGACCTGGGCTGTTGCTGTCCCAAGCCATGTTTCCCAGGCGTATACTCTGTGCCTTCACTTGGAACGCCCAAGACTATCTTTGTCAGATACCATTTTGATACATCACTGTCCTGGTCACAAATCCCAGTAGTGTGCTGCTTATCTATTAATTGAGCATGTTTATAGAGTTTTTGGCCATTTGTTGAACATACACTAGAAATGACAGTCACCACAGCAGCTTGACATGTCTGAAGGCAGAGGTGTAGACTTCAAGTCTTCCCTCACTCATCCTGCGGTGTTTCTTCATTAGTCCCAAATCCATGCCCCCTTTTATTCAAGAACCTTTACTCATGTAGCTTGCCTGAAGAGTTGTTGTGACCACATAATCCTGTGGTATATTATTCTCTTTCTCTCTTACTTTCTTCATAACCCACTGCAGTTTACAAATTGCTATCCAGTGTCCAGGGAGCTTCTCACATAGTATGCAATTCTTTTTATTATTTTATTTTTTACTTATTCTTCTCTCATATATTACATCCTGACTGACTGCAGTGTCTCCTCTCTCCTCTCCTTCCAGTCCCCCTCTACTTCCTTACTACCCCAGATCCACTCCTCCTCTGGTTCCCCTCAGAAAAGATCAGGCCTCTTGGGGATATCAACCAAACGTGTAGCATAACAAGTTATGAAACTAGTCACAAACTCTCACATCAAGGCTGGATGAGGCAACCCAGTAGTAGGAAAAGGGTTTGAAAAACAGGCAAAAGAATCAGAGACAGCCCCTGCTCTCACTGTTAGGAGTCCAAGAAGACCAAGCTAAACAACTGTAGCATAACCCCTTCTCTTGTCAGAACAGATTTCACTGTCTTTCTTGCCTTCATGACTTCATATTTGCCCATTCATGAACCTCCTCATCCTGAGGCGTGCAAGCTAGTACTCAAGGAACACACCTCCCATCCTTGGTGTTTTTGTGAGCAAATACTGATGTAATCGCATGTTGTGTATACTAAATAGAAAGTATTGTGGTATTCCTCCTTCCTTCAGCCTTTTAATGCCCGGACAAAAGCCACATGTGTCATCATGTCTCATGCTTTATTGTCAGACGTGCCTTGAGTAACTGGTGGTCTTAGAAAAAGATAGAATATAGGTCTTTCTAGAATCCTACCTCCTCACAACAGATATGTCAAATCCTCAGGGCATGAAGTTATGCAGCAGAACATTAACTCCCTTTAAAGTTTTTAAGAACATCCAGGAACAAAGATGTTGCGGAAGTGTGAAATATTAATGTCAGAGTATAGGTTGAGAAGCTACACACCACCTTTAGCATGCATACACAATGTTATTGCTCCAGACACACCAGAGGGTAAAGAATCTGCATTTATCCACTTCATTTCCACAGTGTTTATGTCTATATCAGCTATCTCTTCACATAGATACCTATAGTGTTTCCATAGTTACTGGAGCAGAGTTTTCCCCAGATTTTGCCTTCATGTCTTAGATTTCTACTATTTTGTCTAACTAGCCTAAGAATATTTAGCCCACAAAATAATTATTTGGAAATTTATTGTTGTATTTATATGTACATATCTGTGAAAGTACAGGCCACATATCTGCAGATGACCAAAGAAGGCAGAAAAGGACTTGGGATTCCTTGGAGACAGAATTACAGGCACTTGGGAACTACCCAAATAGGTGCTGAGACCCAAATTCAGGTCTTCTGGAAAACCATTGAGTGCTCTTAACCACTGAGCATCTCTCCAGTTCCAGCTCATAAAATTATTAGTGGAGAGGAGTTTGTACCAATGTTTTCAGAGTCTTCCTGAACTAATATTGTAGATTCCCCTACATAGAAGACTGATATGTGCAGGATGCTGCAGTCTCACAAATGCTTTTACTATGCATGGTAAGAATCATTAAAGAGAAAGGAGGGAAGGAAGGGAAAAAGCAACTATTCTCCTTTGCAAAGTACTCGCATTACACACTTACAATTAAGCTGTTCTTATTTCTGTAATTAAAATAATTTCCACTGAGAGGCCTTAATCGTTCATGCCCACAAGTAAGAAAAGGCTGCTGTCATGAATGAAGAATTGAAAGAAAGATCTCATTCAGCTACATTCGCTCCTGTGAGAAATCTGAAAACAATCCAAGTGTGAAAACTCCTGCCAGGGTTGTTTCAGCCAGCTGTAGGATGTACCCAATACTGCATTTGTCCATCGCTCATTCAGCCAACGTTTATTAAAAACGAACTATTTGGCAAATGAAATGGGTACACTGATGAATATGACCTACCCTTTCTGTGGAAGAATTACCATATCAAAACAAAATATGTACCAGGCAAATGAACAGTGTATAGCAATGGCAGATATTACCCATTTTTGAACCTTAGTCTATTGCTCATAAATATTCAAAGAAAATTAAAGATGCTAAAGACACAGCTCACTGATAGAATGCTCACCTAGTATTTGTAAGGTTCTATGTTTTATCCCAGTATTGCAAAATTAAATTAAAGATACCTAAACGAACGAACAAATAACTAAATAAGCATTTAAATAAGTAATTCACTCATGTAGGCTTATAAGTACAACAAATGGTGGGCTTTGGGCCTTAATGCAGCTACTGTTTCCAGTCATAGGTTTCACATGAACAGGTGTATAAATTCCAAACTGGTACAAAATCCAGGCTTTGTTGAAAGATTAAAATTACATAAATAATTTGTTCATGCATGGTGAATAATTACAAAGCATGTCCTACTCTCCTGTGAACAGTTTGCTGTGTGCTATTATTCTTGTATGTAACATGAATATAATTTCCTCTTAAATGTAGTATGATGGATCATAAAGTAAAGGAAGAAAGGAGCACCTTAGTGCAATCTAGAATTCATAGACAAGGAATAGCCACTGTCTGAGGCTGAGTTCTGACCAGTCACTTCATCTCTTCTCTTTTGAAAAGTGAGGACACTGTCTTACTAGTTATCTGGGTCTTAGAAGTGAAGTTGGCCATTGAGAACTATCTATCTATAGCATTTAGATTGTTTTAAGAAGAGAGACACTGGACACATTGTTTACTCAAATTAAACTGAAAGTGGTAGGCCAGACTGCCGTATATGAATCTTTGAATGTGACTTTGAAAAGTATTTTTTTTGTCTGGATTCTAATTTGGGAAGAACACAGCTGACTTTTATAACAAGATGGTGATCTCTCCCTTGAAACAGGGCTTGCCTGTATGGCTAGTATAGCTAGACAGCATCCTCTGGGAATTTTGTCTCTACCTTCCAAGCACTGGGAATACAGGACGGCCACCATGCTGACCTGACATTTACAAGGGAGCTAGAGATCTGAACTTTAGTCTTCACACTTTACTGCCGGGTGTTTTATCCATCCCTCAGATGTGATTTTATGCTGAAACAAACAGCTTATATTCTAAAATAGTTTATTGGAAAAGCCTACCAAAGCAATGTCCATGAAGCAATGTCCATGTTAAGAACCATGGTTTTCTATTTTATAAGGTGGGGTTGCTAATAGTGAAGAGCGATCTGCTGAGAGGAATTGCCTTCTTTCTATCAATGCTTTGCTTTCACAACACTACAACTGCCATCTGCAACAAACAGACAAACCTGTGGAAGTGCTCTGGAGAATTTTCTTTTCTGATGTTCTTCAGATATGGGCAGTTCTTTTTAGAAACACAGGTGTTGTAAGCTACACCTAAGATTCTCTTGGGCCTGAGTCTCCCTGTAGTTTTAATTAAACCCCTGCCATATTGTGCAAAGTGAAGAAAAGCAGGAATGATTGTTTGCCAAAAGAATATAGTGTTATTATTAAAGTAAACTTCAGCGGCCATCACACCCTACTGTTTTCTTTTACATTCCATTCAAAGCATTTAGGATAGGCTTGTTCTGGTGATGCAGGGCTGCTGTCCTATCTCCCTCAAAGGGCGTCAGAGCCTCTCATTTTTTCAGACTTGCCCAGGAAACATGAAATTAACAGGCCTAAAAGAATAGGAACCACTACCACAGCAAGATATTTTCATTCTGCACTATCAAGTCCAGCCAATAAATTCTACAAATAATTTCACAATTATTCCTGGGAAGTTTCAAGTCTTAATGAGTCCTGTAACCTCTAACACAAATGTTCCAAGTTTTTTTTCTAAGCAGCTTCATAGGATAAATTGAAAGCAGAATATTTACTCATCCATCTCCTCAGGTATCCAGCGCATAACCGAAAGGTCCCAGACAGAAGCATTTTCCCTCCTCAACTGCACTCTGGTGCCCTCGGTCGTCTTACTGCTTCTCCTTGAGAATGGGCTTATTCTGTTGCATTTTTACAGTTCCCTGGGTGGTAGATCTCAAACTTGTGGTTCTTTTCTACTGAACTTTCCAAACAGCTTTTAGTTTCTAACTTAGGTAGATAGCCTACTTTCTTTGAAGCTTTACTTTGTTGCAAAAATTTGTGTTTCTAATCTTAGTATTTCAATCACGTGTTTTGGCGTGGTAGAGGAATATATATATAATATATATATATTTCAAGGGATTAAATTGCCAATTTGAATTTCTCTGTATTAAGATGTGACCCTAAACACCTGTCTTTCTAGGATTCTGGAGGCCACAGTGGGGGGGGCACTTTCTGGTGGGCCTGAAAAGCCAGTCTGTGTTATGTGACAGATCTAAGGCTGGCTTCAGATACACGGCAAGAGCTTGTCTTAAAAACAGCATCAGGAGCAAGAACAAAAACATTCTGATTGGGAAGTTGCTTGCGTATTTTGTCTGGAAAAGGCAAAAGATGTACTAAGAACAACTGCTCCATTTAATAACTTCCTAAGGTGTGGAAGTTGTTTAGAATTTTCTGATAATCTTCAGACTGTGTGCAGTTTCTTTTAGAAACAAAAGTGTTGTAGGCTACACATAAAATTCTCATGGGCCTGAGTCTCCTTGTAGTTTTAATTGAACCCCTGCCATATGTGCAAAGTGAAGAAAAGCAAGGAATGATTGTTTGCTACAAGAATATCATGTTAATGTAATGTAAGCTTCAGCGGCATCACACCTATTGTTTTCCTTTTCATTCTACCCAAAGTGTTTAGAATAGTTGTTTCTTCAGGCTTTGAAATTAATCTTGAAGGGATGTTTTATCAGAAAACCATGTGGTCCAAATATAAACTATTTAATCGGAAGGAATTGTCTTACAAATTCAGCCAGTCTCTTGGGTGCCTTTAGTAAGGTTTCTGGCAGCCTCTCCTCTCCTCTCCCTCTCCCTCTCCCTCTCCCTCTCCCTCTCCTCTCCCCTTCTCCCCTCTCCCTCTCCCTCTCCCTCTCCCTCTCCCTCTCCCTCTCCCTCTCCCTCTCTCTCTCTCTCTCTCTCTCTCTCTCTCTCTCTCTCTCTCTCTCTCTCTCTCTCTCTGTGTGTGTGTGTGTGTGTGTGTGTTTCTTGCAATAATCTCAGTGAAGTGGGTGTGTGCAAGGTGGTAGCACCACACCATTATAGGAACTATTTCATTTATACATCTTATAAAATTAGCTGTAGTCTACTTCTTTAATAATAATTCCATCACAACTCCTCTGGGTGAGAATGTATGCTGTGTGCGTGTGCAAATGTGGGGCAAATGAGCTTTTTGTACGCACATGTGAGAATTAGGTGTTCACTCCAGGTGCCTTCTACTTTTCTCTGTTTTTTGAGAGAGAGTCACTCACTGAATCTGAATCTGAATTTAAAAGTCACTCACTGAATCTGAAAGTTGCAGTTGTGGCTAGACTAGCTGGCAAGAATGCCTTGAGATCCACCTGTTGCCTCTCCTCCCAGAGCTGCGACTGCAGACTCATCTCACCAGGCCAAGCTTCTGTACTGGAGCTGGAGACACCAATCCTAGTCCTCGTGTTTGCACGGCAGATACTTTTCCTACTGAGCCCTATCCCCAGCCTCAAGTAGAGCCTCATTGTAGACGCTGACGTTTATTCTTGATTGATGGAATAAGGCTTGCAAAGACATTGTTAAGCCATTAATCAAATTCTTTCTATCCAGAATAACTGTAGAACTTTCTATGTAATGTCTTAATTACTTTATTGCTGCTCCTAAAATCTCTACTCAAGGAGGAATCAAATAATAATAATATTAAAAGTGAATCATATTTAAAGCATATGAATAAATGTCTACTTTTTCTTTGTAAATCAATAGGCTTGCATTCTGGCAATAAATTTATCTCTGTGAAGTAGGGAAGAGGATCCAACTCAGGCTCCTGCACAGACACTGGTATATAACAATTGGTTTTCTGATTCCTTTTACTGAGTTTCCAGAAAGAAGTTTGTTTTATAGTTTTTTTCTAGTGTTTAAGATCTTGTTCTTCTGAGAAATTATAAATATTGTATGTGAACACCATTGAAATTCTCAAGATAACTCCAGTTAATGAAACCCAATAAAGTGTTCAGAGGGACCAGACAAAATAACTGTAACTGCTGTCAGATGTCAGAATTGCTTTAGTCCTTTCCATAAATCACCCTGGGAGTATCATTATCATATGTGATTAATGGCACTTCATGTCGTGACTCTGATTACTGCTGCGAAACAAAGGGAAAAAAGAGGAAATCACTCATGAACACCTTCCATGAAGAGGACGCCATGTCTTTTCCAAATTACTATAATTTGATTACTCAGCGAGTCTGTTAGACACAATTCATTGAAACCTGCAGAGACCTAAACAATTTCAATGATGATGCTCCTGTCTCTTTCATAAATACTGCCAGGTCGTTTAGGAAGCAGCTGAAGATGCTGCTTAGAGTTGCTCTTTTGCCTCTCACTTCTTACTTGGCAACTTCTGAACCCCAGGTTAGAAGAATCCGTAGTAGACTTCTGGGTATTGAAAAATCATTTTTAATTCTTATTACATGTGGGAAGTGTTGAACTTTCAACAAACCTGCTCATTTGTTCTTTGAGCTCCAAGTCACCATTGTCCCTGTATTGAATTAATTTATATCATTTTATTTAAATTCCAGTGCTAAAAATTCTGTGGTAATCCATAGAATACTCCACTGGAGATTGCTTGTCATTAGCTGATAAAAAATGGTTTCATATGTAAGCTGCTTCTGCTGAAAGAAGACAATTACTTTGTTTTTAATCTTTAATGTGAATCATATCTATGGAAAATCCTGTTTGAATGGTAAACTACACAGCATTCTTACCTGTTCATTGATCTACCATACATTTTGAAAATGTAGTCTTTTCTTCGTACTGAGTTGTTTACATAAGGCAACTGTAATGAAATTTCTTCTGTTAAAATACAGTATATTCTATGACTGGGGATATGACTCACAAGCTGCTCTTTTCTTCTCTCATTTTTCTTAAATTCACTATACTTCTATCATAATCATTACCATCCCCTAACTCCTTTTAGTTCATCCCAAGTTCAAACAAGGGAGTCCCATTTAAGTTGGTGGCTACTACTCCTGAGCACAAGGACAGTCCTGGAGTGTGCCTGATATACCCAGTATCATTTCATTGAAGAAAACTTCTGTTCTCTCTTGCTGCAGCTATTGGTTAAGAATAGATTCTTGCCTAGAGATGAGTCTCTGTATTCACTCCCCCTCCTCAATGATGAATTTTGCCTGTCCTAATCATGTGCAGGTGTTCTGCATGCTGTTACAGGTTCTGTGAGTTCATGACAGCCCTGTTTTATTTGAAAAACATTGTTTCCTTCAAGTCGTCCTCACTTGTGTTTCCTATAATATTTTTGCCTCATCGTTATAGGTCCATGAACTTTGAGGGGAAGGATGTGATAAAGATACCCCTTTTAGGGCTGAGTGTTCCAAAGTCTTTCTCTCTCTCTCTCTCTCTCTCTCTCTCTCTCTCTCTCTCTCTCTCTCTCTCTCTCTCTCTGAACATTGTACAGTGTTAGGTCTCTGTGTTAATTTCCATCTTCTACAAGAAAGAGCTCATTTGTACTATCATTGTGACAGTGGACATGCTTTACATGCAGGTTATATCACTGCCAATAGTCTATAATTTTGAGGGGTGTCTGTGGGTCCCATTTAGCCAATGACTCCAAAGGATATAATCTATTCTTTGCACTGGAAGTTTTATTTGGTATCATATGATGGCTAGATGATGTATTGTCCCTATCCTCAATTGTATGGTAACTACAGTTATGCAGAAGACCCAAGTTTGGTCCCCAGAACCCAGGTCAGGTAGTTTATAACCTCCTGTAATTAGCTCCAGGGGATGCAACAACCTATTTTGACCTCTAAATGCATGTAATGCATGTACGTTTTCTCAGACACACATACACATTTATGTTAGAGCTCATTCCTGGTGCTATGTATTGTTCATGCCTCTGGACCTTGTCGTGAATCAACCATGAAAGAAACTATCACACAGTGTTTACTCTCCCCTCTGACTGTAGTGTTCCACCTACTCATTCATCCCTTCTCCCTGATCCCTACCAGAGTTCACTATCTCCTTACTGTTGGCTCATTCAGAATGCCATATAACCAGAACCAGAGTGTATGTACGAATTTCTGATTGCCTGCTTTCACTTAGCAATCTTTATCTAAAATTCTTTCTTATCCTTTTGTGACTTGATGACTCATTTCTTCATAGTAAGGGTAGTATTTTATTGTCTGAATGTAAAACAATTCATTCATGCATGGAAGGACATCTTGGCTGCTTTTAAGTTTTGACAATGATTAATGAAACTGCTACTAATATTAAATGTAGATTTTTACAAGGACGTAGTTTTCAATTTCTTTGGGAATATACCAGGGAGCACAAATGCTGGATCCTGTGGTAAGAGTATTCTTAATTTGGAAAGGAACTATTAAACCGAGCAATGTATGGTAGCACATACCATCGATCCCAGCATTTTGGAAGTGCAGGCAGGAACATCAAGAATTCAAGGTCATACTCCACTACTTAATGAATTTGAGGCCAGACTAAACTAGCTAGACTAGGAGACTCGGTAAAACAAACAAGTAAGCATAAGCGGCATACTTTCTTCTAAAGTAGCTGTTACATGCATGTGTGTGCATAATCTACATGAATATGCATACATCACTTATCAGCCTTTGGGCTAAGGTCAAATGTAAAGTAACTACACTATTCTTCATCCCGTCAGTGAATATGAATGCCTCTTGCTCCACATATCACCATCTCTTTATGATGTCAGGAGTCAGGATTCCAGCTTTCTGACAGGTGTGTTGTCTAATTATTTAACTTTCATTTCCCTAATGACTCAATGCAAAACATCTATTAATACGTTTATTATTTGTATGCCCTTTCCGTGAGTTGTCAAAGCCTATGATCCAGTTTTTGATGGAGTTACTTTTTCTTTGCTGTTCTTTTAATAGTTTTTCAAATACTTTGGATTTCAATCATTTATCAGAGTAATTTTTTTCAAATACTTTATGTAGATACATGACCTTTTTTTGTGTGTCTTCAAAGTGTATTTCCTGATCGTGCCTTTGGTGTTTGTTCCTCCGATGACTACAGATAGAAGACAGTGTGTCCATACCTGTGCATTGTCACTTCATTTCTCTCCTGGGGCTCTAACAGCCACATCACAGTCCTCTACAAAATATGATCTCCCAGATAATCTTTTTTTCTCTTTTTTAAGATTTGTTTTTATTTTGTGGGTAAGGGTGTTTCCCTGTGTGACTCCATATGTGTTACATGCATGCCTGGTGCCCACAGAGGCCAGAATAGGGCATCAGAACCCCTGAAACTGGAATTGCAGATGGCTATGAACCACCATGTGGGTGCTGGGAACCAAACCCAGGTCCTATGCAAGAGCAACATATGGTTCTTTTTTCCCCCATCTTTATTTATTTATTTCTTTTTCTATTATCAGCTTGATACAGTATAAATTCTTATCCTAACAGTGAAATGTTTGATTGAGGCTTGCCCAGTAATTGAGTAAAACCAAAACTCATTATAAGCCACAGTCATGCTAGAGTCCCCCATGTTATATTTATAGCCTCCCTGGTTCTGTGGGTTGCAGCCTGATTGTTCTTGCTTTATATCTAGAATCCATTTATGAGTGAGTACATACCATGTTTGTTTTTCTTGGTTTGGGTTACCTCACTCAGGATGATATTTTCTAGTTCCATCCATTTGCCTGCAAATTTCATGCTGTCATTGTTTTTCTCTGCTGAGTAGTACTCCATTGTGTATATGTACCACGTTTTCTTAATCCATTCTTCTGGTGACCGGCATCTAGGTTGTTGCACTTTCCCAGATAATCTTGTGTAACTAATTTGGAAGGGAATTGCCAACCTGATCAGGTTATGGTGTCATATCCCTGCACTCCCAGTGTATCATGAGTTTAATGCTAGCTGAGAAGGGTAGGATCCCATGTGCCCTTTCATCATCCTTGACTGACTGCTGACAGACCCAGGCTTGTGGAAGCCTATTGGAATCTGCTGCAGCTGCTGGAAGACAATGATTGCATTGATTGTTTGAATCCCATTAGATGACATTACATAGCCTTCTTCTGTCTTCTAAGTGTTACATTTCCTTCTGATGCCTTTTCTGCATCTTCTGTGATGTAACCTATATTTCCAAATACTTGGACAAATTTTGTAAAGATAGAGATGAATTTCCTAGATTCTTCGTCTCATTACTCTGACAAAAGTATCTTAATGAAGGAAGGGCTTAATTATAGTCCATCATGGTAAGGAGAGAAGGCAGCAGGAGTAGGAAGCAGCTGGCCACATCCCACCTGCAGGTACAAGACAGAAAGAAGACTATGAATGACTGTATTCCATTGACTTTTTCCTTTTTACTGAGTCTAGGACTCCAGTGAGTAGAAGGTGTTACCACATTTGGGGTTGTTCTTCCTACCTCAATTAACCTAATCTAGTTAATCCTGATAAAACCACTCAGATATTTGTCTTTTAATTGATTCTAGATTCTATCAAAATCTAGATCCTCCACTGCACAGTGGGCTTCAGCTTCAGAGCTTCACACAGCGGCCTCTTCTGGCCTCTTACAGGGATGCTGACACTGCCTCACACTGTTGGGCCTCAGCTGCTCTCCGGAACAGTTAAGTAAGACTCAGTGACATCCTCAGTCTTGATCATTTGCATCTGCAAAACCAATGTCATGTGCAATGAACCATCTTGCCATGTTGTGCTGCAGGTTCAGATCAGAGCCTAGTCCCTTGGACAACAGTTGCACTGTCCTCAAAGGTGTTCCAGGTGCACCTATGGAAACACTTCTCCAGATGGTTGTTTTCAAGGTAATACCTTAAGCTACGTTCTCTGATCAGGCGCTCCCCTTTCAAATGAATTTGAATTTTCAGAAATTGGAACCATTGGTGTATGAGGTTTTATCAGAACACTTTTGTTATTGTCCCAGTAAGAGAAGATTTTTCTTTGACACTTTCAACCTTTTACACCCATCTTGGCTGACTCTTGAAATGTGTTTGTGCTCCTTTTCTCACCAAGCTGCATGTTTTTAATTATCTTTCTTCCCAACTTTTTTTCTTTTTCACTCTCGATTTGTGTGTGTGTAGTAAACAGTCATGCCATGGACTGAATGTTATCCTATATTTTCCTCCTATAAATTTCCTCCACCAAGTAAATTAATCTAGTACTTTTAAGTTTATTCGCACTCAAGTTTTCAGGACAAGGGAAGGATGTAGCTAGATTCTTTACAAGGATATAATACAAATGTTTTCCATCCCGGTTACTGATAGTCTTTGTTCCTCCCTGCAAGCTCACAAGAATGGTACCTTAATCTCTTCTTAAGGTATTCAAAAGCATTTTTACCTCAAAGGTTCAAATCCTTCCACATTCCTCCTGAAAACCTATTCCAAAGGCCTAATGATCACATGGCCGAGTTTATTACGTCAAGGGCCCGCTTCCTGGTACCAGCTTTCTGTTTCAGTTACTTAGTTCATTGCTTTGACAAAACATCTGTCTACCACACAACCTCAGATTATAGCCAATCATGACAGGGAAAGCATGGCATAAGAAGTATGAAACAGCTGAAACATTGCATGTGCTTTCTGAAAGGAGCTTATGCTCAGTTCAGTGAAGGTGCAAGTGCAGGTACCACCTACATGTAAGGTGCCTTTTCCTACCTCAGTCAATGTAAACTAGGTAAGTTCTCACTGACATTCTAAGAGGCCTGTCTCTAGTGATTATAGACCGTGTCAAGGTGACAATCAGTATTTACTATCACATATGTGGACAGTGTGTAGAAGGCTATTCTATATAGTGAAGGGCAGATAACCTGTTGCAGTAGCTGTAGCAAAACTTTCAAGGAATCAGGGGTTGATGATATGATTAGATAATAATTCTTCCTGCTAGTCTTTCATCACAGATCGAGCATCTTTTTGTTCACCTCCAGACCTGATTCCTGTGCCACCACTTTAGAAAACATTGTTTGCCAGGCAAAGCAAAAAGCAGTTTTGTGGTTTTATAAAAGCATAAATCAGAGGGAAAAAATACCAACTCCACTTTCTCATTGGCACTGTTTGCCTTTTATCTCTGATTACAGAATTTGTTCAATATATCCAATATTAAACTGTTGACAATAAAAGATTTACTGTCACACACACCATTTATTTAGTAACCACCCTGTGCTCATCACTAACATCATTCTTAAGGATTTTTCCCTCTTTGGTCACGATGAGAAGGTTTATAAAATTTATCTTTATTGGAATGAGGGAAATAGATCACAATACACTGCAAACACATCAGGGAGTTTGCTTCTAAGCAGCAGGAGAGAAACAGCGAGTTTTCATGTAGAAAGCAGTGAGAGACGGAAAGAAGCACTCTGTGGGAGATGGCTAGGCGCAAAACCATCAGAGGCGTGAAGGGTTTTACACAGTCAGCTGAGTCAAACCATGTGCGTCCTATGAGATAGTTTAAGGCTTGTGCAGATGTTATCCAGAATAGTTTGATCAGATTGCAGCTGGTTTAGAGGGTAATAACGTGGTAGCTCTGTCAGCATGTGCAAGCAATTCACAACTGATTAATTTGTTTCCTTTGAGTTAAAATTTTTCTGAATAAAGAAAACTGAAAGTTTGCACCCACTTTCAAGGCCTTTGGAAGATATGCAAAGCAAAGGAGGAAAAGTTGAAATGGAATTCATTTAAAATATTGAGGCTCATAGTACAATAATCATAAGAGTACTGTTACAACTTTTGGATACTCTAGATGTATACATATTAAAGAATACAGCTTATCTTATTAAGTATTCCAATAAACTGGTCTTTTTAAAGAACTGTCCATGTGCTTTTAGTATGAAAGAGGTCATTGGTCTTTAATATTCTCTTAAAATTTGTAATACCTGGACATGCCTCAAATGAAGAAGAAGAACAAACTTATGCATCAAGCAATGTAGTGTTGACTGTAAATAACATGAAGAATCAAAAAGAGGAGTGGCGCTGGGGCTATAGATAACGGGAAAATGGAGACAATTTTACTGAACGAATGGTATTTGTTTTTTACCTTGGTTATAGATAAGTTAATGCTAATATAAATTAAATAACTTCACAGTTCAAATTCTATCTTATTACAAGAATCTATAAATTATAATTTATAACCATTTATAAATTAGTATTTTACTATTGTTACTTAAAATTTAAGGGCATGAGTTATCTTCCATTTATGTTCTCAGGATTTAAAGTGCTTTACATTCATGAGTATGTATTCACGTATACTTTGTTCTTTACTCTGTTAAGTTAACCCCAGTTACAATCCGTTATATCAGCTCAAAATTGTGTAGTTATATTATCAATAGATCATTATGGTTGAAGAGTAGCTGATGACCTATGTACACATGTGAGGTCGGTTAAACCTGGGATTTTAAAATGCTATTTGGGATCATACAACGTACTTTGCCAGTATACTTTATTAAGTTGAAATTTTTAAAAATCTGTCCCATATTGAGGCTGTTAGGCTGGGTGACATCAAAGGGGAGTCAGTTCAGAAAAGATTGGAGAGCCAGACTAGATTTTAAAGGATCAGAGGGTGGGAGAGGATAGACAAGTAGAGAGGACTGAGAACAATCAATGAGGCAAAAGGAAAACCACAGGAAGATGTTACAGAATCCAACAGAGAAAAGCCCAAGCAAGCAGGAGGAAATGATAGCCATGCAAAGTTTTGCAAATGGATCAATATAAGATGAAGACAGGGTGAGCTATGGACTGCATCCTGTGTATGTCCTTGGTGGACTTGACTGACGCTAATGTGCAACAAGAGGTGAACATCTAAGAGGCATTGTGAGAGAATATGAAAAGGGTATTTGTTTTTGAAAAGTGTGTGTGTGTGTGTGTGTGTGTGCATGTGTTGATTTGAACATAGAGAAAGGAGGTTGTTAACAGGCATCACTCCCACTATTTTCCATGTGCACATCTTTCTCCAGGGACATGGCTCAACTTGTGGTAGCCATATTAGTATTTTATGTGTGATTTTATATTTTAGCACTTGACTGACCTTGGGAGGAAACATGAAATCCATTGCGCTCATGGCTGATTCCTTCTTTCACTCAGTGTCTTGTCTTTTCTGAACATGGGTGAACTTATGGAAGTGTTACAATGACCAATTTACAGGTAGGTAAACAACAAGTCCTTAGAATGGTCGCGGGCTAGCAACAATCTCAGCTCAGTCATGGTCCTTGAGACTATCAGTGTGATCCCTTTTGCCATGCTTTATCTCTTAAACCTTGCATCCTTCAGCTTCCTGCAAATAGATACTTCTTCCTTCTTCTTTCTTTCTTCACCTCTTAACTGACTTTCGCTCGGTCTTCAGGTTCTAGTACTCTTTTTCCTAATGGAATAATTTGGCCCAAATTAGAGCAAGCCTCCCCTCTTCACTTTGCACTATTTCATTTGAGAGTATTTGTCATTTGATTGGTGTGTACACCCATAGTCTCACACGATGAAGGCCGTGAATCACCAAGGCTTCATTAGCGCCAAGTCTAGAGTAGATACTCGGTGCTTTGTTCCTTTTATTCACTTCTTAATGAGACAATTACTTTAAATTGCTGGACCATTTACTTCTATTCTTTCCATGGTAAAGGACAGAATGAGACACACACATGGAAGGGGGGTGGCACTCTTCATTACCTTTTCTCTGAAAGAGATATGTAGTTTGTTTGTTTTTTCATAATATAGTTTGAGTGAGCTCACAGGCCGAAATTTGCTGCTTAACAATCTTTAACTAAAAAAGAAATATATAGGTGGTGATGTGTCAAATGAATAACCTGGAAATTACTAGGAAGAATGTCAACCAGTAATCCTTGAAATTGGTTATGGATTTACAGAGATTTTTTTCATATGCTATTTTTTTTTTTGAGACAGGGTTTCTCTGTGTAGCTTTGCACCTTTCCTGGAACTCACTCTGTAGCCCAGGCTGGCCTTGAACTCACAGAGATCCACCTGCCTCTGCCTCCCGAGTGCTGGGATTATAGGCATGTGCCACCACCGCCCGGCTCATATGTTATTTTTATGTCTGTTTTATAAATATTTCTAGGACTTGAAAGTGGGGTAGAATACCAAATTTATTTGTGTTTTTATTATATTGGGAAAGTAAATTAGAATATTATTGATGTTTTTATTTATTCTTTGCCAAAATGTGTCACCACTTATGATACAGTAACTTACATGACTGTAACTGTGAGTCCCATTTTTGTTTTTAGTTGTATTCAGTATGGCAAAATGAAAACATAACTCAGTGTATAATTTTTCTATTTAAGAGGTTAAACTCAAACATAACATTCTGAGATTAAATCCTAGATCTGGAACCAGTACAAATGTCAAAAGAGCATGTGGCAGTAACATAACAGTTCTTGTCTTGGCCTCTTTGCCTGTGATGTGGGGTTACCAGTCCCTTATGTGGCCATGTGAGGATTAGCAAAGGAGATCTGACTATATGCCTGATAACAATGGTTGTTCATCACAACAGTTTTAGAGTGCTAGCCATAGCTATTACACATATAATCACTACAACTTGGTTAGATCATTTTCTACTTTACAGTGGTGAAATGATTCTTTGCATGAATTTCAGGAGGAGATAAAGACCACCAGTCATTTTCCATAAGGTAGGTGAGAGTTAGGGAATAAAAATAATTGGGTCAATTCTTATAAAGAAAAGATGTCTAATTTAATATAATAACTAAAAAAGTAAGCACAGTTACATTTCTTTATTTTTGCTAGTAAACATTCAAGTAGCTAAGATGGTATATTTTTTAAAACATATTATCTGTGTTTACCTATCAGCTGCAGAGAATGCATATATACAAACCCAATGTTGTCCAATGTCCAGGAGAAGTCAGCTCCCATAAGTTACTAGAATTGGTTGAAAACGGGAAATCTGGAGGTTGATTGTCTCCTGACCAGGCATTTCAAGCTTTTGGTTTAGCTGGTTCTGCCAGCTAAAAGCATTCTTCTTACTGAGGCTAGTTTGTCTGGGCCAGCACTTGATGAATTCCATTGTCTCGTTTCATTTGTTTCTATTTTAAACTATTTCATTTGGTTTTTACACATTTTAAACATTTCATTTGTTTTAATTTTATTGTGTTGAGCACAGAAGGGAGGCCTGTTGTGAAACAGTGAATGGAGCCATGGTCCGAAGTCAACCCCACTCTGACGGCCCTCCAACTTGGCTCAGGCTGCTCCATCCTCTGTGCTTTGCTTTAGTAAGTCAGACTCCTAGGAAGTTTTCGCTGTCTCTGAACCTCACTTTTTCTCATTAGAAAGGGAGAGAAGCCCTCTAGAAGCCAGTGCATGGAAGAACCTGGGCCACCATGGAGCCTATGACTTCGTTGTTATTCATGGAATGACACTAACTCCAGTTAGATGTTCTCTTGAGTAATTATAAGGGTTTTGTGCAATTTGTGTTTCAGAAATGACAGCACAGTAAAAGCAATATGCTCTCTAGTACCTAGGAAGTTCACCAAGATTGGATGAAGACAAATGTAATACTATCTGTGTTAAATTTTTCTTAAATTTTTTCCCACAGTAACAGCTAAATGCTATTTCTAAAGTATTTAGGAAGACAGCATTAGAATTTCCAATACTCACATGAAAGTTTAGCTGACATCGAGGGAATGTAAGCAAGGCTAAGAATAAACTTTTCTCCTTGGAGGGGAGGTATTGCCACTTCTCACTCTCTCTACAAGTTAATGTTTGGGGGCATATAGCTAGTGCGGGGCTAAGGAGAATGAAAAGGACTTCAAGGCATTATGTCTGATTCAGGCAGTGAGTCAAGTCAAAAGTAGATTGTTGAACAAGAGCAAGGATAAATTTATGATACCCAGACCCCAGGAGGGCTTGAATCAAATTCATATGCTCAGATATGAAGACAATATGTAGCTCGTGTCTGTATCCTTGGGAACTATATATATATACTGCCTCCCACACATATGAGGAAATACCTATAAAAATAGTGTAAGCCAGAAGATATTGGACATGTGAGTTTACTTACTACACTATATAAGGAGGCAAATCCAATCACTAACCTTCCAGAGTAATTCACCTATTGACAGCCATTACTCCATCACAGTACCAGTGTAGTACATTTTGTTGATTTCTCTGCTTTTCTTTTCTTGAAAACATGAACTTCCCAAATATTTGCCCTTTGTTTTATCTTATCTATGCTTAGATGAAATCATTTAACATATTGAGGAGAAAGGGACTATAGCTTTTTAGATTCTTTATCTTTTATTCTTTATACAGTTTGTGGCCCAAACAATAAATCTTTACATTCCTTGTGACCTATACCTAAGAAGATAAAAGAGTGGCTATAGTTCCTTAGGACTCTTATTATTTTATTATTTTAGTGAAAGCTGCAGAACAGGACCTGTAAAGGACAGGCTACAGAGCAGAGGTTAGAGAAAGATGTAGGAAGAAAATCACATAAGAGAGCATATTTCTAAAGGCCCTGACACTGGGTTCAGTTGTCCTTGTTCACTGAGCTGGCTGGAGTTTCTGGAACTGTAGTCACTGTCACCTTGCCAGGATGTCAAACAGCCTAAGAGGCAAAACTCTTAGAGAAGGTACCTGATTTGGTTGCGTCTGGATGACCCAACATAACTGTGAGTGGTGCCATCCCGTGGATTGGGGTTGGAGACGATGAAGAGAAGTGAGCTGACCGTTGACTTTCATTCTCTCAAATTTCCTGAATGGAGACACGGTGTGACTAGCTGCCTCATGTTCTTGTCATCGTGTCTCCTTTGTAGTAATGGACTAAGTGTTCAGACTCTGGAATAAACTCAAATAAACCCTTTCTTCCTGAAAATATATAAGGCATAAAATATATTTTTTTCCAAACAAATTTATTGTAGACCATGGTTAACTAATTATAGATTAATAACTAAAGCTATTTCCACAGAAAGGCGCTGTAAGTTTTGTATTTAAGCAATGTTACATGTATTTGTTTCCATATTAGCTATGGCTGATTTCTTTCAGAGTCATGTTTTTTTTTTTTTTTTTCAAAAGAATCTATCTTTTCCATGGAGTCAAACATATTTGGTATCAGGACCTTTATGTTAAAATCCACCAACTTTGATGGTACAATGTTCAGAATGAGAAAATGAAATGATTAATTATATTAACCAATTACTTATATTAACCATTTATTAATCTACAGAAGCAATTACCTTATATCACAATAAGCCAACGGTTTTGTCATGTTTCTTCCAAAATTTTAATATTATCTAAGTACATCCTTCAGACACTGTATTTTAATGTCAACAATAAACCAAGTGAGCAAGGCTCACAATGATCTGTGCTTGTGGGTCCCAGATACTGTGGTGCTCATCATTGGATAGCTAAAAATGTCATTCTGATCTTTGTGATGTCTTAATCCTCACTGTTGAAGCTTGCTTTTGTGTAAACAGCAGTATCCCTGGTATTCGTACTTAAGAGTGTTCAGTTCAAGAGCATCAACTCTGAGCAGGCAAATCTAGTCTTCCACTGACATTCTTAGATTTTTTTGTTGCTAGACCATAAGAACTTTAATACACTTCAAAAATTACTTGAAATTAGTGCTGTAGTTTCTTTACTGTAAATATACAGCCTCCCCCCTGCCAAAAAAAAGGAGCTTAGGCTGTTGAGTGTCTTAATAGTTACTGTATCAAATTTGGGTTCCAGTGGGTGACACCAAGCGATACTAAACTCAACTGGAGAGACGTTTTGGAGGATATGGTTTGTAAAGTTCCCTTGGAGCTTTTAGAGAAGGCCATAAATGCACTGTCCCCAAATCCTCCTCCTCCTCAGTTGGAAGATAAAATGGCTATTATAATCATGGCTCACTTCGTGTTCAATAGAACTTACTCTCTAGGAAGCAAATGGACAAATAAAAAAGTGAGTTTTCCATCTATTATCAGTGACAAATGTCTGACCTACTTCAGGACACTTTTCTTGGGTTTGGCTCATTTCCATGCAGCCAGGCCTGACGTGCCAATAATGATGGAGTGCTTGAAACACCAAAGGATTCTGCGGATTATCACTTCTGCTCTGCAGACACACAGCACTTCATTTAATCGGCTTTCTGGATACCTCGTTGTGAATCTGATGGAAGGATTTAGTGAAAAGCCAGGGGTTACAACCTTCTGTTTGTGAGATGCAGTCTTTGATGAGGAAGGCAGCGTAGAAGCCCTCCCTGTGGGCCATCTGCATGAAGCTGGCTTTGCAGGACCGAACTGGCCATTATATTTTCATTTTGTCTCATCAAGGAACATGATACTAAAGATAATTTTTCATCACATACATTCCAATTTAAGTTACTACCAAGTCAACCTTTTTTCATTGTCTATGGGAAAGATAACTAACTCAAAGGCAGAGTCTGTTAATTTGTGGACAGTATGATAAAGGAGGGACTGGACTAATTGATTTGGGAGAATTGGGCTACACTGTATTCATTGCAATCCTCACAGTGTTGATTAACTGTGAGTGAATTGAGAAATTACCTTAGATAGATGGGATGCTCTGAGGTTACAATGTCTGAGTTAAACCAAAAGTCTTAGATTAAAATTGCATACATGCTACAATGAATAGAGGGTGTGAGTCGAAACTCTAGGATACTTGATAAACAGAGATTCAGAGTCCTTGGGGCCAGAATCATGGGCCCAGGATTTACCAAGTCCAAAGGTTGGAGGCTCTGAAAATGAAAAACAGAGAAATAACATGGTAGTTCACAGGGCCATTTCTCCAGTGAGCGTCTACTGGCCTTCCCAAAAGTAATGTCCTCTCTAACTCCAGACTGGAAGCAACTTAGTTGTCCCTGGACAGGAAAATAGCAAAATAATCACAATGAAACCATTCAAAGGAGGCTGCTCAGCAGGGAAGATTAGTAAAATACCAACACACAGATGAACACTATGACCTCAAGGAAAACAGGCTAAGTTGAGACAGGAGACAGTGATTTCTGTGTGGTTCTACCTAGAGATGACATTCTGAAATAAACAGACAAGTTTTTGTGGACTTAATTAAAGTTCTTATTAAGGGTATGAGGTCACTGGGATGCATATACCTCAACAAAGGTTTTTTTTGTTTGTTGGTTTGTTTTTAAGTAAGACTGTTTCAAAAATTTTGTTTACCTGTATCTTCTCCAGAACATCCTCAATTCATGGAACAAGGCAACATAATTGAGAAGTGTCTTAGAGCAACAGTGTTGTGAGTTATATTCATATTCTAGGAAAATGAAAGGAAGTGAGGATGCCATCAGCATGATTATATAAACTGTGAATTTTTCAAAGAATGTGTTTAATTGCAAAAAATCTTTGTAGAAAACCTCAAGCATTCCATAGTCTGCTTGATAAACCCAGCTTCTCTTGAGGACTCATCCACGGAGGAAGGATATGACATGTTATAAGCTGGGCATGCTGCAGGCAGGGATTAAAATTTTCTCTTTGCCATTCTATAGCCCAAAATGTTGAACAACTTATTGTACTTCAAGCTTCATTTCATTTATCTTTAAAATATAGTTAATACTAAAGCCTCTTTTCAAAATTCATTGAGAAACTTAAAAAGGGCCAGGGGACTCCAGGCTGTTAACACCATGCCTGTCATGGCAGGGGCTCCCAGCATAGGGAAGCTGTCCCATTCATGTAAGCACTTTTTTGAAAGCTTTTCCAGTGTTGTCCTCCCAATGGTGTGAGTCAACCCTTCATCATCACGGCATTAATAGGTGACATCACAGTTGTGTGGTGACCCCTTAGCCTTCCTGGTTTCTTGTGAGGTGCTAGAGATGCTTAAGACTTCAATGGAACTTACTCTCTTGGGAGGGGAAATGAGAAAAAAGAAAAAGTGAGTTTTTCATCTATTGTCAATGATAAATGTCTGACCTACTTTATGACCCGTTTGTTGTGTTTGGCTCATTTCCATGCAGACAAGCTTGGCACTCCAATAATGATGAAACCCTTAGAACAGCTAAGGATTCCATGTATTGTCACCTCTGCCTTGCAGACACACAGCACTTCATTTATGTTCCCAGCACATTAACTCTGCACAGTTGCACGGTACATTGTTTACCAAGGTTGAAATTTCATACATGAAGCGTAAAGGGTCACATCTCCTTCAGTCTTACACTTGTTTCCAAAATGCGCTGCAGCAGAGTTCAAGCCTGAGTTGTGGTCCACACTCTGCTCTGAAACATCTATAGATCTGAAGATACAAGAAAGCAGGAGGTAGACAGAGAGGACGTTACAGGTTGTTAGGCCAGTTCCCCGTTACAAACATGGCAACCAGGTTCTGAGGGCCATGGCTAGTATTACTTAGAGGAAAGAAATATACTTGGATTTTGCCAGGAGCTCCAATGAAGGCTGATTCAGGCTCTAGGGCAATACAAGAACTGCTCAAACTCGGGGTGTGACAATACTGGGTTATGTCACAATGCTTCCTCATAGTGCCCCCTTATTAGTAATCCCTGACTGAACTCACCCACCTTTGTTCTTATTTGACCTCACTTCTAGTTCTGTTTCCTAGTAGTTGAGTTCTTTATGCAAATGAATATTTGACAATAAAATTCAATTCCCAATAACTTATATTACAAATTTTAACATTTTTGCCTGCATTATCTATCTCCTTACGCTTTTTTTCTGAGTTAAAAGTTAAATGATTATTTACAATAAATGAATAAATTTTAGAATAAGTTGTATGTGTAGAGAATGTTTAGCTTAAACGTGCATTTTCATTAGTGGCATATTCTTTTTCTCCATTACAATATCAATCTCAGTCATACTTTGGATGTCTGTGGGGACAAGGAAGGATCACATTGAGCTTCAGGATCTATGTAAATGTCTGTCTCCACCTCCTCCCTCTCCCTCTCCCTCTTATCTCCCTTTTTCTCTTTCTTTCTTTGGCCCTCCCTCTACACTTCTTTCTCTCCACCCCCAAAAATGATTTAAAAAATCACCAGTACAATATCTACCATGCAGAAGTGTCATCTCACCGACACACTGAAAAGGGCTTTTTTTTTTTTTAATCATTGTCATTTACACAGCTTGAAAGACAATCATGGCAATAAACAGAAACCTAGATAAGAAAACTGTATTGTTGCCGAGACCTGACTCGATCTTTTAAATAAATCTAAGTGACATTTTTTTCCAGCAACAATGAAATACTATGTACAAATATTTCACTCTATTCTCCTTTTAATAACTGACAAACATCACTGATAGGAATAAAATGCTTTTATTTCTTATGTAATTCTCAGCTTCATAGAAGATCGGAGCATAGGCCTCAGGTAATTAATTGTTTTCACTACACCAAATGATGCCAAAGATACACTACAAACAATTACCCCAGTGGTGTCATTATACTTATGCCAATGTAAGCATGGCATTGGGTTGCAAGGCCTTCCTTGTACAGACCCAGGTAGGAAGGGGTCACAAAGACCAGTGTACTTGAAAAGGTTATTAGCTTACTCTTCAAATTCCTTCTGTGAGAGAGAGACCAGGTCAGATTAGTAGAGTACACACCATTCTCTGTCAACTAGAGCAGAGACAGAGCAGACAGGTGGTTCTGACTGAAGCCCTGTGGATGTGCCCAGTAGCATCCAGGGTCTACCAGCCACCTCATGAGGTCAGTGGTGCTCAGAAAGAGTTACATCATAGTGTCAGCAGCCAGCCATATAATCTGCAACTGAAATACAGTGTCATTGTTAAACATCAGAGATACAAATTCTTTTTAAAGAGTTCACTACAGTCATAGAGCAATCACCTTAGAGTTCATGAAGCTCCACTGTCCTCTGATTCCACAGAGCAGACATTCGGGGAAAACTCTGGCATCTAAATATTTCAAACTGCAGACAATTAAAAATTTAAACCACTAATTTGCCCATTGAATTTCTCAGCTGAGGGCTATTTTCCACTTACCCAGTCTTTCATGTTTCTAAACATGTTCTTCCCACTGGTTGATACAGTTTTGTTATTTGTCATTATAATAAAGAAATAAAAGGTATAAAATGAACAAATTCTGTTCAGTAATCTCTATAGTTAGTCTTAAAAGAATGTTTTGTTTTATTGTAAACTAAAGAAAATGAGAATGAAAGAAATTCTAGTACCCAGAATCAAGAGATAGATGTTTTAATCTCAGTTCAGCCATACAGGAGCCCTTTGAGACTAGGCAAAACACTTATATGGAACTCCTTATACCAAAGCTCAAGAAACATTCTGGAAGAGGGGTCAGAAAGAATAAAAGCAGCAGAGGGCCAGGACACTGGCTGCAAGTAATTTCTTCTGAATGTACCAGGAAGTTTCAACCATAAAATCTTAGAATTATGGTTGCCTAGAGAAGACCTGCATAGTGACAATACCAGTAGGCATGCCAATATAGATGGGAATGTTCACAAGGCTCTATCCCTAAATGAAGAGCTATAATCAACCAATAGCTGCTGAGACTGGGTAATCTGATTTCTCCAAGGATGAGACCCCTTACAGGTTATCCGATCCTAAATGGTCAATCCTAAACACATGTACTTATGAGCAACACTAAATGGACTCGGTATTGTGTGTGTGTGTGTGTGTGTGTGTGTGTGTGTGTGTGTGTGTGTGTGTGAGAGAGAGAGAGAGAGAGAGAGAGAGAGAGAGAGAGAGAGAGAGAGAGAATAATTATAAAACAAAAGACCATGTATTTAAGAGGGAGTTGGGGGTTATACAAAAGGAGTTGGAGAGTAAGATAGATAAAGAAAATGATGTAAGTGCAGTGTTTGTATGAAATTCTCAAAAGAAGATAATGAGGTACATCTACATAATGGAATACCATTAATTCATACAAAAATAATTAAGTCCAGCCATTTGTGACAGCATTTATAGGAAATGACAACTGGGTGAATGAAATAAAGTAGTCACAGAAAGGCAGATGTATTTGTAAGAATTAGGATTTGAATCTATAATTGCCTTCCAAATGATATGTCTGAATGCCCAAGGTTTTACAACACTATGACCATGTTCTCTTCTTTCTTCTCTCTGTAAAGAGCCTCAGATTGTCTTGCCTCTATCTCAACACTGATAATATAAGAAGTTGTTTCAAGGAGGGGATGAGATATTGTGTCCCATAAACTTAGTGAATCCCTTGGTTCACAGGTATGTCTCAGTAGACACTAGTTGCTACCTCGTGTTTGTGTTACTGTTACTAATACGGGCCATCACTTAAGACACTATGCATTACCGCCATTATTCAAACAAAATCAACCTTACATACTACTTACAATGTATTTCCTATATAAATGTCCTGAAGGGTATAAATTTGGCTAGTTTTGATTATGAATTATTATTACATTTCTCTATTTACATTGCTGAATTAGAAGATACCCCCAAGCTTTTAGAGGTTGAAAGTCATTTGTCAGGCCTGGCATAATGGTGCCCTCTTGAAATCACAGCACATGATTGGCTGAGGCAGGATGACAGTGAGCTCTAGGGCAGCCTGGGCTACATACTGAGATACTGTCTTTTAAAATGAAAACAATCACAACAAACAATGACACATCAAAGCCCTGATTCTGAGTCCCTCCTCCAAAATATGACTGTATTTGGGGCTAACATCTATATGTATAGTATGGTATACTAAAAGTAATTACAGTTTTTTGGTTTGCCCTAATCTGACTTGTCCTTTTATAGTAATATGGGATTAAGTTATATGCACACACACATTCATACACACACACACACACACACACACACACACACACACACACACTAGATTGAACACTAGAACACTCAGGGAGATGATAATCTGCAGCCCAGGGCAATTGGCCTCCATGTGAAACCAATGCTGACAACACATTGATCCTGGAATTCTGGCTTTTAGGACTTTAGGAAGATAAATTATTTATATCATTAATACAAAAGCCACAAAGTCTGTGGGATTCTACTCTACCTCGAGCAAACTATTCCATTAGTAAATGAAAATAAGTATCTTTCTCACAAATCTAATTTAGTTTGAGAATGGCTTGTTGTCTACTTGAAAAACAGGGAGCTAGGATCATCTGTTTCAGAGCTCGCAATGTTCACCAGCGCAATGCTGGTGGGACCTTGGTAGCCCACTGGTCATGAGAAACACATGTGTCCTGCATGCCCCAATAGCACGTGCATGCTTCGCAGGGTGAGAGTCTCACTACAGAGCCAGGCAAAAATTGAATCACTCTTTGTAAACCTTGCCTCCAGTTTGTTGTTGTTTTCTTTTGTTGGTTTTCTATGCTCTCTGAAGATCCTTCAGTCACATTTGAAAATAACTGGACTAGGTAAAACAACTAAAGATATGCTAATTACATGTCACTGAAGAATTAGGCTGGCTAGATGTAAAAATTCTAATGTTTAATATCAGAGGGCTGGGAGCTATCTCTGGTAGTAAAATGTTTGTTGTGCAATCATGAGGAGCTGGGTTTGATCCCCAGGACCGGTGTGGAAAAAGCCAGGCATAGCAACTAGCATCTGTAGTCCCAACCCCGGAGAGGAAGAGACAGAAGGGTCCACAGTGCCTCCAGCCAGCTACTAAAAGCACCAGATTAGGGGAGTGTGCTTACCTAGAATAAGTAAGGCACTGGTCAAGGAAGATACTAAATATTGACCTCTAGCCTACAGATGCATGCATAGTTAGTTACATGTGTGTCTGCTCACATGAGAACATGTACATGGGCACACACATTCACAAAAACAAATTAATATGTAATAAATAAAATTAAATGGTTATGAATATACATATACATATATAGAGGTGATGTATTCTATGAAATTACTCTTTCAGAAATCTGTATTCACATGTCTAATTCATCTTCAGCAAAAGCAGGATGATTAAAATGTTTCATTCACTAGGTTAGGTTGTGATAGCGCTAAGCATTTTACTAATGGACACAGTACCTCTGAATGGTGGCAGGGCAAGGGATGCAGTGGAGGCATAAATGCAATAGACATATGTTCCAGCATTGGACACCTTGAGACTGCATTGCTTCTGAATTCGAGCTTCCTCAGTTAATAGTTGTCTCCGTAGGTGAGTTATGTAATGACTATGTCCCCAGGTTTTTCCACCATAGAATGGAGTTATTTGCACCTATATTGGCAGAGTTACTGTGAGAATTGAATCAGTTATCATTAGTAAAAAAAAACCTGAGCTTTGAGCCCAGCCTGTTAATCATATGCTCTTGGCTCTTCAAGGGAACAAACGCAGATGGAAAACTCACGAGTCTAGTTTATTAAACTATCCTGACTTCACAGAGGATGGTCATCAGTTGTCCTTAACATAACCCATTTGATCTGGGCTAATCGTCTTTTCCTGGACTCTGTGTAACAGCAGACTAAACACTGCCACAGGATCTCACAATAACACTTTGTTGGAGAGTAAACTCTGAGGTCAGACACATTTCACTCTTTTCCAAAGGCCCTTGAATATCAGAACAGATTGGAAGTCAGGTGTTATAAAATGCCTGCAGTAGGTTTCATATAAACCCAAGACAGCTTTACAAGTTTAAACACACACACACACACACACACACACACACACACACACACACACACGAAGAAATGACCAGCCTTAATTATTGTTATTGCAGTTTCAGATTACTAGTTAAAAAAATCTGAATTATTTCACACCTTAGAGCTGGTGTGAAAGGGGGAAAGAGACAAGAAAGTGGTGTGGGCAATCCAAATGTTATTTCTTTGCACTTGTGTGCTTTGAATTGGCTCTAAGTTTATTAATGAAGATGGTGTTTGCATTTCATTTTCACTGCATTTATGTTTTGATTAATGTAGTTCATATTTTCCAGATAAGAAGCAAAAAAAGACACAAATAAAGCAGCTTTTCAGACTGATTGCTAATTTATATGAATTCATGTATTCAAATTTATGGTCTTTGAATCAAACACAAGTACTCAGTGTTATTTTTCAAATCTCTGACATTATTTACATAAAAGCCTTTTTTGAAATACCAAAGGGAGTATTTGTCATTGAAGAAATTTCAATAGTACCCTGATACTTCCTGAAGATGTTTTGAAGGTATATGAGAACAAAACATCATCTGTGAGTTAAACTTACTAGCAAATATCACTGTGAATAAATATCCAAACAGAGTTTGTGAGCATCAGTATGTGTCAAACTCTGAATACAACACAAAACTTTCAGTTTGTAACTTAACTTATAGTAAAGAACATTCTACTGAATAACTGTTCTTTTTATTTGTTTTTTCTTCTGGCGAAACTGTAATGAACCCAGGACATACATAGTCTGTTCAAGTGCTGTACCACAGAAGGACTATCTCCAGTCCTAAGAACACAAATGTATTCTTAGATAGCTTCCTGTAGCAGCTGCATCACTGCACATACCTGGGCATAAAACAATGCAAATTCATTCTCTTGTATTTCTGGAGAACCAAGAACACATCCAACCAAGAAAGTTGGTCTTATTGGGCTGAAATGAAGGTGTCTGCAGTACTGTATTCCTTCTGTCTCCACCAGAGAGCAATCCATTTTGGTTTTGGTTTTTGTTTTTTTCCATATCCATCCGCAGAAGGTCTTCAACTCTTCTCTCATCTTCAAAACCAGTCAATGTAATTTTATTACAGACTCCAGTGGTTAACATGTGGACATACAGAATTATGACATTTATCTATTAGTCGGCCTACCTTAAGAAATCTCTTGCAATCCCAGCACTCGGGAGGCAGAGCCAGGTAGATCTCTGTGAGTTCGAGGCCAGCCTGGGCTAACAAGTGAGTTCCAGGAAAGGCGCAAAGCTACACAGAGAAACCCTGTCTCGAAAAACCAAAAAAAAAAAAAAAAAAAAAAAAAAAAAAAATCTCTTGCAAATAGTTATCTATTCGCAGGATATTTTCTTGGTTGGAAAAATCACTCAACAAAAATCAGGTGGTGTGCTATTTTTTCTTCAAAATCTGAAAATACAGTTTTAGCTAAAACTCTCAACAGCTTCTCAAAACTCTTGTAAATTGCACAAATGAAGCACAATTAAATGGAACTTCAACACAAAGATTCTAAGCAAGTACCACCACTTTTCATATTTTTACCATGGGGCTGGAAAGATAGGTTTTCAGTTAAAAGCGCCATCTGAGAGTTCTTACAACTGTCTGTGACTACATCTCCAGGGTTTCTGATGCTTCTGGCTTCTGTAGGCATGAACACTGTAGGCATGCAATGCCCCCCGCCCCCTGTAATACACACACATTTAAAAATTACAAAATTTACATGTTAAACACAATAACACATTGGCATTTACCTGGAGGAGAAAAACAGACCTTTCTCCTCACACTATCTACAATTATATAAATTAGTCAAGGTGCCATTCAGTGATTTTTGCCATAGGATTTTATGAAAAAAAGTTTAAACCCATTCCAGAGTATCTTGTAGAAACATACAAAGGATTCTTCCCAGGGAATACCCAGTCTGTCATATTAAACTCCTCTTCCAATTTCTAAAATAGTAGCCATGGCAAGCAATGACATTTTAAATGTTCACATGTTTTGGAAGTAGGGGATGATTGACAGACAACCTTTGTTTTATTTAGAGAAAGTTTTCCTTGGAATGAAGAACTGTCTCTGCCTGCCTGGAATTCTGCTCTTATTCTGTGTGTATAGGACTGTAGTTCTCAAGTGGAGTGATTTGTGCTACCAGTGGATATTTGGCATGCCTAGAGACATTTTTGGATGTCATAACTAGAAAGGTTCTGTTGGATACATTCTGATTCCAGGAATGTAGAGACCAGGAATGCTGGGAAACCTGGATTAAGGTCTACAAGCGATTTTTCTCTCCCCACCTGCCCATTATGCCCCAACTGGCATTCCTTAATGCAATAATAATTTGGAGCATGAGATGGTAGAATCTGTCAGAACTTCATAAACATAATAAATGGGGTACATTATTTAAAAGGAAAGTCTTCACATATAAACATTCTCCAACATTCTCAGGTTTCTCTACTTTTCCAAACCAATCCTTCCATCATCCGTAATTCATAAGGGACCTTTATATCCACAAATGCTCACACAGAGAAATCCATAGACACCCCTGATACATCACTCTAATTGTTGACACTCCGTCTACCAGTAATTTCCCACTGCTGTCTTCTATGTCTGTGTATCTGTGTGACCACGTCATCCCAGCTACACCACATGATGCCCTGCTCAGACCTGCACTTCCTTGCTGTAATAAGTTTCTAACTTACATTCCTTCATTCTTTCTTGATCAACAAATTCATTATCCTATAGCCAGATTTTAAAGTTTATATTAGAGCATATCAATCCATGCCAGGGTTTCTCATTGCAAATAGAAGGGGCTCCACAGTTATTACCAAAACACCTGTTGCTATCTGATGAGGTTCCAGCTGATGTGAAAAGACTTTTCCACAGACTAACCTTCTTCAGGCCCTGGGACACTGTAGACCTGCTCCTGACCTAGTCTTCTGCTCTTGCTTATCCCAGACATGTGACACCACTGTAACACGAATTGCTAAACGGTGGGGGGCGGGAGGAGGGAGAACAAGGGAATCCGTGGCTGATATGTAGAACTGAATTGTGTATTGCAAAATAAAATAAATAAATAAATAAAAAGATTACCTACCTAATTGAAATATACCTTTATATACCTTAAAAAAAAAATTCAGAGCCAGATACTGGGGTGAAAGTTGAGAGATCAGAGGGACAGAACAAGCCACAGGCAACCTCACCTCACCAACTCCTCTACTGATCCTGTTTCCTCAGACTGAAAGCCTCCGAGTCCTCACCTGGAAGGGATCTCAGCTGAATTGCTTAAAAGCTTCTAATTCTTGGTCCTCATGCCTTATATACCTTTCTGCTTCCTGCCATCACATCCCGGGATTAAAGGCGTATGTCCTTCCCAAGGAAGACATGAGATCTCAAGTGCTGGAATTAAAGGTGTGTGTCACCACTGCCTGGCTCTGTTTCCAGTGTGGCCTTGAACTCACAGAGATCCAGAAGGATCTCTGCCTCCCAAGTGATAGGATTAAGAGTGTGTGCCACCACTGTCTGGCCTCTATGTCTAATCTACTGGCTGGCTCTGTCCTCTGATCCCCAAATAAGTTTTATTTGTTAGAGTACAAATAAAATATCACCACACCCCATCTCTCCTCCTCCACAGCACCCATATGTCCATAATCTCTCAGTAGGAAACTTCCATGACATGACTTCATCTTACTTGTATCCCACTACATCCTACTTTTTTTTTCTTGAGACTTAGCAGTATCTAAAATTATCCTATATAATTCTATGCTTCTTTTGGTGTGTGACTCCATTCACCCTTCCCCCACATACTTATAAGTTCATAAGGCTGACATTTAGGTCTACGTAAACACTATATTCTTACATGCAATTATGGATTGTTTTTATGCAAGCTCCCGAAAGAGAGAAAAAATATGAGTTAATTGATAAAGTGATGCAATTAATCATTTTGTGCCTCCCCCCAGCACATCAGACTCAAGTAGTCTTCAAGTTTGATATGGCTCCCTACAGTATTGTTGACAAACTTTCCATACTGATTGTCTGTTTCTATGCTCTATTTGAAAATTACTTTGCAAAATTATTGTCATCTAGTATGTACGTTTACCATTTTCTCCTCTTGTCAACACCCAATGCCAGTTTTCAAACCTTAGCTGTCCAACTCTTTGGATTACTATTTATCTCATGAGCTAAGGTTAAGGTAAATCAGTCCCTGTGGGAAGGAAATGTGTCTGTCTTGTTTGCTGCTGTGCTTTTATTTGGAGAATAGTTCCTGGCATGCACGGTTTTAAATAAATATCTATAACACAAGTAACATAATATAGATAGAGAGCAGTTAGCTTAAAATGTGACACCTGGCAGGTGCCCAATAAATGATTCATATGGCATGGGAGAGATGTTCAAGCTAATCATCTGCCTCCCACCATTAACGAGGCCATTTGGGGAAGCCACCAGAGACACCATCACAGAGAAAGAGACAAGCTACAGAGAAGAGAGGCAGTTCTTGCCCCAGTGAGGGAGGCGATGGAAATGCTGAATGAGTTGTGTGGGAAGTGGGTGTCAAAATTAATAACACATTCCTAACACTGTTTGGGCATTTAATTAAAGTGAATGCAATACTAAAACTGGGCTGCAATGTTGAAAGCTGGACGCAGACACTAAGTCATAGTTGGATCTTGTTAATGATGCGATTAGCACAAAGCAGTGCTTACAGGGACCTCAGGAATTACACAGTCAGAATTGAGAATTACAGTATAAATAGGGGTGGTTTTGAAAAAATTTAAGTTCCTATCTGCTTTGTTTTGTTTTGTTTTTAACCTAAAACTGATGAATGCAAGGTAAATTGTACTGTTATGTTTTAGGAGAGTCATTATATTTTCTCAGAAAAAAAAAAGATTTCATGCTTGATATCTGAATGTGCATAGGGTGAGGTGCAACATTTGTATTGAACAATCCAATGTAATGGGGTTTTTTGTTCATTTATACATAATAAAGCTAAAGAAATTACATCTCTCAAATGAAAGTGAACATGAACATTTGTGGTTAGCTTTGCTGTGACAACAGTTTCATCTCTGTGCCATGGCCTGGTTTTTCCCTGTGGAAGTGCATGTCTAGCTTATAGGGGACACTCAGATGACCTCATCTTCTAATCTCAAAATTAAGGTACAATGGGAATTAAATTCCTCAAATCTGTGTTAAGAAATGTAGTCCTTTCATTTGTATAGCTCAACAAATGCTGGCTAAATTAAGTCTGTTTCTATTGATCGGTCACCATCACTGAATATGTTCTTTATGTACTCTTCCAGTGGCTTTTGTTACAAGAGTTGTGCATTCAGGGTTTGGGATAGTGGAAGAGACTATAAGTCCCCTTTCCCTTACTTTGTCTCATGGATAGAATCCTCTACATGATGCATCGATAGAGAAAGAATGGCATGAGGTGTGAAGACACTCATGAGGGACTCCAGGTTGAATTATAGCAACATTGATAAATAGTAGGTCAGAATGCAGAGTTGGGGTCAGAAGTAATGCAAAAACTTTGGCCTGAGTTGTAAATTTTAAAGTTGCCCAGAGGCAGATGGAAATGTAAGAGTTTATCTTTGAGATTGTATTGATTCTAAACATGATGGCTTGCTATATGTCTAAAGAAGAGATAGATGATAGATAGGTAAATAGATAGGTAAATAGATAGATAGATAGATAGATAGATAGATAGATAGATAGATAGATAGATAGACAGACAGACAGACAGACAGACAGATAGATAGATAGATAGATAGATAGATAGATAGATAGATAGATAGAGGTAGGGAAGATTGAACATAGTGGGGCAGGACTGTAATCCCAGTGATACGAAGGCTGAAGTAGGAGGGTGGCAAGGTTTAAGCCTACTTTGGTAGCAGTTTCAAAGCAGTCTCTCTCCCTTTCCCTCCCTCCCTCCCTCCCTCCCTCCCTCCCTCCCTCCCTCCCTTTATCTCACACACACACATAATTAAAAGTGAAAGGAGGGAGGGAAAAGGGGAGATGGTGAACTGATGATTATTTAGTAAATGAGTTTTCAGGGTGACTTTAAAAAAAAATAGAGAGCTGTACTTCCCTCTAAATTCCACGATGAAAGACTTCACTGGTTGCCTCAGGAGTTATCACTGGGACCTTAGGCCACGCCTCTACCACATGGCTCTACCATCATAAGATTCCTAATCTTGTAGCCTCCCTTATATTTCCCACATGCGTGTCTGTTTCCAGTCTTGACACTTTGGGTTTGGTAGTGAAAGTGATGTGTGATCACAGTGCAGCTGTGGGGAAAACAGGGCACAGAAACCAAGCGCCCAGAGATAAATAGCTGGATGTCTAGGAGGAGACTTGCTGGATCAAAGGCTATGCAAGTTTTTACAGCTTTTACATTGCCAAATTGCCCCACAGAATGGCTCTATTAATTTACACTCTGCCAACATGGTTAATGGACTGTACAGTAATTGTCTGTTTATCTATCTGTTCTCCTCATTAGTATGTAAGCTCTTCAAGGACTTCTTAATCTCCCAATGCCCAGTGCTTATCATTTATCCTGATGCAGGGTAGGCACCTACTCATTAACCCACTTCTCTGCCTGTCTCTACGGTCTTCAAAGCACCAAACACTTATGGTGCCATTGTAAAATGTATGAATAAGTGACAGGATATGAGCAGTTTCAAAGTGTTACAGAATTTTTCTCCAAAAATCAGTTTATTCACAGGCTTTTGTATAAAGTTTAGTAGCTGGCTTATAACTCAAATATGTGTAGTGAATTTCTTAATAACTAGTGGAAGACCCTAGAGCATATACTGTTGGAGTTGATCTAGCACTGAATATTGATGTTACATACATTTAGGGATCTATGTGTATGGATGGCTTAAATAAATATCTTCCAAAATCCATATATTTGTAAATGACATTGCAGGAACTTCCTTCAGGGTAAAAAGTTGACTCTATGTTGCTATGGTGATTGCTTGTTTGTATAAGACTACAATTTTCCTTTGAGCATGAAAACCATCTGAAATTCCCCAAGAAATATGCCTACTTTGTGAAATCTTAGCAAAGTTATTAAGTAAATTACGCAATGCTTCTCTCCTTGATGAACTTTACAAGACCTTATAAAGGTGAAAGTTTGTTTACTTAAAACATGCTTAAAATAAAAGATTAAATATTTTAGAAATGCTTATTTAATCAGGATGCAAAGGTTTAAGATGAGCAACAACCAACCAAGCTTATATTCTGTATATTCCAATGAAAACTGTGAGCATATGAAGATAGTAAAATTCAGTCCAATAAGTGCTACCATGGAGATCACATAGTTATAGAAAAGTACCTGCCTGAGAATGATCTCAAGCCATAAGGTCCAGTTGAAAAGTAAATTCCATTTGAATTGTTGTAATGATTCCTGCCGTGAATGATGTTCATTTCTACCTCAGTAACTGAGCCTCCCTTCTCCTTACATGGAAAACAGACCAACAGTTCACGCTCACAAGCAAGCTTCCTTTCTTTCCTTATAGAGCTCATGTATTAAAATGTGTGTGTAGCACCATGCTTCATAAATACAGGAAAATACATTTTTAATCAGTTACACTGAATCTCTATAAAATAATGAAATGATTGGTAAATGATAAATTAGGTATGCAGATAATTACAGAGACCCGTGTTATACTATGTACACAGCAACATATGTAAGCCACAGTCACGTAACATTTAAAAATACAGCCAAAACTTCTTTAAAATAACAGATAGAATAGTCAAAATGATTAAGAAATTATTTCAAAAAAATTCTTAACAATATGACTTTGAGCAAGCAAATAGACCTGACAATATCTCTGCTGTGTATTCCCTGTGTTCCATTGCTGGGAAATTGCATGAAGGAGGAAAAAGGTATGTTTATGGTAAGTATTCCTCGTATGAGGGGTGACAGCTCAACCAAGACATGTATCACACATGTAAGTGCCCTTGACAAAATGAATCAAACTGTCATTTCAGGAGTAATGTCACCATAGTTAAAATTATCCACGATGCTTTTCCTATATTAGCACTGGAGCAGCTGGATTGTGATGACAGTTTCTGGAGAGTAAAACAAAAGTGAATGTGAATCACTATGAGTTGCTTTAAGGATAAGAAAATAATGTCCAGGTGCTTATTTGAATTAGCCGAGTAAAGGACAGCTAAGAAAGAGTAAGTAAAATGAAGGGGAAAATGACCCACATAAATAACCTGTCAAAAAAAATAGATGTAGCCAATGGTAAGGCTCATTATGTTCCTGGACCAGATGGACTTCAGTTATGAGAAAACACAGATAATGCATTGCTTACTCTTCAAAATTATGAGAGCATGAAGAAACTCCTATAGAGCCTCTTAATTGGAATATTATTAAAGTAGTTATCAAGTGCATTCTCACATAATGGTAAATATTAAATTTGAATGAAATAAAATCATCACTCTGCCAAAGTTTGGGGGTTTAAGTTGGCAAACTATTCATAACTCTGAGACTCTACACATTTTGTTCTAACAGTTACTCTGAACTTTATTTTATTTTGATTTTTAAAAAATGTATACCTGTGTGCGTGTATGTGCACATGTATGGTGAGGTGGAAGAGGCAGACGAATCTCTCCGATCTGGTGTTGCCGGCATTTTGGGGATGTCAGACTTGGTGCATTGGTTCTCCGCTCCTCACTGTTGTTCCATGACAGCACAAAGCTACTCCCCAAGCCCGACTCCCGCTTTCAGATGGACTCTTTCCTTGGACTTCCAGGAGTTTGTTTGGGATAATTGCAAGACCTACTACAATGGCATTCATCCTGTTGTAGAAAGGGCGTAAACTCCAAGCCTGAGTAGTCTGAAATTAATAGGCGATTAAAAGAACAGTGGTGTGTGGAAGACCACTGACATCTATTTTTTGCTGGAGAGGGCATGTTGAATGGCCACCCTTATAGCGATGGGTTGGCTGCCTCCTACCCTGTTAGGTCTTAATCCATAAGTCACTTAGAAAGGATCAAGCTTAAGGTTTTTATTCTGACCTTGAAAAGTGTAGATATGGTAAGCATTACGTAGAACCTCCTTTTTCCTCTTCTTCTGAATGATGGCTGTAGACCCATGGTGAAGCAGACTGCTTGTTAAATTTGAAATTGAGCATTTGTCTGCTGCATGCTTTCTGTGTGATTTCCAGCCCTTTGGCCTTGATTGACAAGCATACGATGACTTTTGTAGTTAGTTTCAGGTTCATACACTGCCATGTTGAGCATCACTTGTCATTGATGTTTTGTTGTTCTCCTTCTTATTGAACTCTGATATTGTTTCACTAATATACTTTAGCTATTGGCAGCTTGATTTTCAAACTTTATTCTAATCATAATAAATAGATAATTTATTCTATTATCTAAGGAAATAGAGACTTTATAATTAATTTCAATTATATTTTATTTTGACTGATATAACATGCATGCTCCTAACTATTTTTTTGAAATATTGAATCATATTATAAGTTAATGACCTATGAAATGTAATGTACACAGACATGATACATATGTGATTCACCCTTCTCTTGAAGTCAAGAATATTAAGAATGCATGTTTCTACAATGGAAGAACCCAAATACTTAGAACCTGGATTATCTGTTTAGTGGTGAAAACCCACTAATAACATTCTCTGAACTTATACAACATAAAACAAGTAATAAAACTAAGATAAAATGTATAATTTAAATTTTATTTTAGAATGCAATTGAATGACTCTTGTAATAGAATTATATTTTTATTTAAATCAGAAAATAAAATGAGAAGAGAATATGAAAATAAAGAGTAATAGTAATGAATAAAATTCAACTGGAGTAAATAAAGCCAAAAGTTATTCCAAGATGACAACTGGTTAGTATCTGTAGAATTTAACTACAGATCAGAAAATAACTTACACTCATGAATCAAATTGTTAAGGAGTTAGCTAAAATAGGAGGTCAGAGAACTGAAGAAGGAAAACTGTAATACACAAGAATTTCACCCAGGAGACTTATCCATACTTTTGAATTTTAGACGATTTTATTGTATGTGCTGTTAAAGCACCTGTATTTGAGTATTTTATAGATGCATAAATGAAGACAGTTGCACACAAGTTTGGAATAAGACATTAATCAGCAGGTCAGTACAATGAAATCCTTCTAATACACCTTTCACCATAATGTAAGAATCTATATGAGAAAATACTGAACTCAGCAAGGTGTGGTGACACATCTGTCAGCCAGTGTTCATGAGGCTGAAGGAAGAGTATGGAGGCTAGCCTGAGCTACATAGCAAGAATCTTCCTTAAAAACTCAGGGACATCTAGGGATACAGCTCCATGGCAGAATGCTTACAGGGAAGGAAGGAAAGTAAGATGGAGGAAAGGTGGGAAAAGCATGGACTATGAATCTTTATAAACTGATAGCATCTCATTGACTATGAAGTTCTATAACTTCATTCCTCAGTATGTAGAAAAGTACAGGTCGCCGGGTGGTGGTGGCGCACGCCTTTAATCCCAGCACTCGGGAGGCAGAGCCAGGCGGATCTCTGTGAGTTCGAGGCCAGCCTGGGCTACCAAGTGAGTTCCAGGAAAGGCACAAAGCTACACAGAGAAACCCTGTCTCGAAAAACCAAAAAAAAAAAAAAAAAAAAAAAAAAGAAAAGTACAGGTGGCTTCATCCATAAAAATATTTTCTATATAAAACTAAGAGTGTAATTGTTGAGTGAGTGAACATAATTAGGTTGAATTGCCAGCCTGGTCACTAGAACAGTCCTACCACAGTCATGGATCGCAGTCAGAAGCATCAAGGGGGACCACTCCAGTGTGCATTTGTTTCACATGCCTTCCTTAAAGTCACGGACACATTTACTTTATGTGTCAATCCTACAAAATCCCTTTAGATTCCCTCTTTGGTTGACTACAGAAGCTGAGTGATATAGTATGGCATGTGATGTTGAGGCTATGGTCCCAAGTTGAGGTCATGTTGCCTGGTCATTGTCTTTATTTCTTCCCTCTCTCTCTCTTTGGTTTTTGGAGAGAGTTTCTCTGTGCAGTCCTAGCTGTCCTGAACTCACTCTGTTGACCAGGCTGGCCTCGAACTTGTATATCTGCCTGACTCTGCCTCTCAAGTACTGGGATTAAAGGTGTATGCCTTTAATTCAAATTTTCTAATCATTTTCACAGTGGAAGATATCCATCTGCTCATTCAATTTTATAGAGTCTGGGTTATGTAACATGAGCAATTTTTAAGGATACAGAAAAATCTGGAATTTTGCATTTATTTTTTATTCAAGTAAAATATTTTCCTAAACTACTGAACACACCTCATTGGTATTGATAACATGACAGGCATCCTTGATTCCTCGGGCTGTTGTGCCTATGGCACATCTCTTAGGGGTAACTGCCCCTTGGTATTACCTCTGGGCAAAATATCACTCTGAATCAGGGAAATTAAGAGCAATATAAATTGCTGCAACATAAGGAAGGCTGGCTAGTCTTACAAAACAGTTCTCAGTCACCTGAACATGTGGGAAGAAAGTGCGGGCTGATAATTAATTAGCCCACCTGCTGTCCACAGACCAGCAATCTTCTCTGGGTCAAGTCTGTAGAATAAAACATTCTTCTGTTGCAAAATTTTGCTCATAAGTTTCTTTTTGAAATCGACAGGAGCATAAAAACTGCACAACATTTAATCTTTCCTGGAAGAAATACTTATATTTTCAGAATGCATAGCCCCTAATTAGAGTAAATTACTCCTGATGGAATAAGCCTTCTGCAAAAGGAGGAAAGACATCACATTCAGTTTCCCCATGCCATAGGGAGGTCTCAACTCTTCAAAATCCACCTCCGAGTCTTAGGGGCTGTGCTTGCAGGGGCCAAGCTACTAAAATGGGGCAGGAAATAAGCCTGATTAGCATTTTTTAAGTAATTTTGAGAACCAAAGATATATTTACAATAATGACCAAGAGTTATCATGCACAATTGAACCTGACACTAAGTTTGTAGTACAAGTGAGGGATTTAAAAATACAGCTATGGTTATAATCAGGGTAACAACGTCTCCATTTTAGAAGAGAATTTTAAAGCCTTCCACCCTGTATGTACAACACGCATAAGATATTACTAGGATTACACTGTCATGAGAACTTATGGGTTTTTATGGTATAGATGGATTTAAGGAAAGGCTTAGGCACCTGTTTATTTCACGTCGATTCATTTCAAGAACATTTTTTAAAATTATAATTATGTCATTTCTCCCTTCCCTTTCCTCATTCTGACTCCTCCCATGCATACCTCCTTGCTCACCATCAAATTCATTGCCTTTTTCTTTGTTTGTTCTTTCATATCACACCATCTCATTTTGAGACATATTCTCACACTGTATTTCAGGCTAATCTAAAATTCAGTAGATAGTCCAGGTTATCCTCAAGCTGTGGCAAGCTTCCTGTCTAAATCGGCCAACTGTGGGGCTATAGGTGTAAGGTACTGTGCCTACCATCCTGTTTTCATCTTGAATTTTCGGAAGCAATCAAGCAAAAGTCAAAGATGTTCTCTTTTCCTGGTCCTATGAGAAAGAGTTTGCCATTTGACAAGCATAGTCTGCTTTGTGTTGATGGGGAGATTGTCCCGGCCACAGCCAATTGCTCTCTAAGCAGCAGTAAGTCTTTTTGCTTATACTTAAGGGCTCTCTGCAAAGGCTTATTTCTACCAACCAACTACATGTTCACTTCTTTGAAGAACCATAATTTAAAGAATTCCATGAAACACCATAGCATCCAATGGAAATATCAAATTAAAACAAAATCCTCTTAAGGTGGTAAAAGCTGTCTTTGAGAGAGAAAATAAAGCCTATGCAAGCTGAGATGAATAACACAAATCCAGTTGTTACTTCAGTGACCAAAGTGTCTTCACAAAAGTTAGCTGTCTGTTTTGAAAAACTAGACATCTTACAAAGCCCTAGGCTCTGCCCAGGTACTTGCCGGGATCCAGGTAGTTTCCATGCCAACAGTAGATTATGCCATTGTCCTGGAACTAATCCCCTCTCCTGTCCACTACCACATTGCTTTTTCCTATCTCCTTTGTGGTATTTAGCTGAGTAGTTTTCCATAGCATCATGTGTACACAGTGTCTTCTCTTTGTTGAAGACCACTTAGATAAAGAGCCTGTGTATGGCTCCATTGTCCCTCCTCTGGCTTCTTTAATCTACATGAGCAATAACCATTTGCTGATTTCTGGTTAACTGGCTTTGTGGGGACAGTTTTAGGCAAGAGCAGATATAATGTAGGTTATTACATTGACAACCTTAAGAATAGTTCATTTACCATACCTAAAATTACTTTAGTGGGTGAGTGTTTACATATAAAGGAATGCAGGTCAGGCCTTTTTTTTTTTTCTTCCTGTTTGGGCTCATCTGTGTGTGTGATCTCTATGTGTGATTTGTGTCAAGGATTTGTAGCAGTCTGAGTTTTCAACTATAAATTTTACTTGCATTCTTACTTAGTCTAGTGTTATAATTTTTGTAGAAGAAAATATTATTTTCATTTTGCTAATTGCCCATCTTTTATCCAACTTTATTTTTAAATGCTGTACTAATAACAAATACGTGGTTTATTGACCACTACATCATTGTCAAAATTCATTTTTATAATTCATTTGTATACAAATGAAAATAATATCAAATCTAATATTAGTGGGGCACATGTTTTTTGATAGTTAAATTTACTTCATTAGACTCCATGACAGGAGGAAAAAATGTTGAAAGATGCAAAAGAAAGGTAGAAATAAAATATAAAGTTATCAGTAGAAAGATAAACATATAGTCTACAAATGCATTAACGTATTATACTTATAGACAGATACATGCATATGCACGTGGGATTTGAAACCAGTGCTACCTATGCATGCTAGAAAAACATTCTACCACTGAGCTATACTGTCAGTCTGAAAAGGAGGCTAGCTTGGAGACTCCTCCCCCACATTCTCCAATGACTATTAATAACTATACCATGCTTTAAAGTTTTTACTGTTAGATTATAGAATTGAACTGTGTACATTTCTATGTGCATTTTAGTATTCATGTGCTTTGAGCAGTAATCTGAGGGAAGGCACTGTGTTTCTGCTGTTCCACCTAACAGTGTCTTATACTCTCAGTCAGCTGCCAGCAAGAGTTTCTCCCACTTAGTTTCAGATGCAGGTGTGGTTGCTTCATCTGGATTTCCTTCTGTATATCTTTATTAACATCTGAACCTCAGGAAAAATTACCTTTCAATTGGCAGTTGTACCTTGGCTATGCAATATGCTGACTCCACTTTTTTGTTGCCCTTCATCCCTCAGAGAAAGATTTGCTAAGCCTGGTGTCCCCTGCTGAGACAGCTCCAGTCACCAGCTGTTGAAGGCAGTGGATTGGAACAGTTGACACTCTGGGCATTTGATCTCTGCAGTTCATTTAATATGAGTCACTTCCTAGAAACATATATACCTGCCTGCCCACCCCCCATGTGCCTGTGTGTGTTTATTTATATATTAATGGCAGATACACTAAGCCCCCCCACATTTTGAAGAATCATATCTCTAGATCACATTGACATCTGATTTACAGTAAGCTTGGATTTGAGAGGCCCTGGCATGGATGTTATGAAAATATTTACAGTGTTAGTTTCCTCCCTGATGAATAGCAAGGAGAATTATAACAATGAAAATCGTACATTTTTATTCTTATCCGACTTTTCATGAATGTTCTAAATATTGTTCTATAAGCACATACAGATCGAGTAATCAGGAAAAATGCTAAATGCTTTGTAAACATGGATACTAATTGAAATACTAGTCACATATAGTCTATCACTTCTCTGTACTTTCTTGCCCATTTTAAAATCCCTTTTGCCATTTACTTTTGCAAATACTAGTTAGCAACAACAAGCAAAACCTTGCACACTCAGAATTGTAATCAAAGCTTCTTATCCCATATAAAACTCAGTGCTACACATAAATACACATGTTCTATAATTACATGCTGTATATACAGATGTTGAGAAGAGCTGGGACTTGGTCTTCTGTAATCCCTCTCCACTCATTAACTCCTTTTATTCCCCCAAAGAGAAGTCTAAATAGAGTGATAACCCTTAAATTCCATGCTATTTTAATGAACAGATGTATTCTTCCAAAGTTTTTCATATTGTCTGGTGATAATTGAATAGTAAACTGTTTTCTTTTTACTTTTCTCATGGACAAAACTCTGATGACCATCTACAGACATAGATGAAGACACTTAAGAAAATGTGCCAAACTTATAATGTATTTTCACACAAAGAGAGAGAGAGAAAAAATGATTGAATTTTGGTATATGCCTGTGTGTAGTATATCCTTGGCAGTGTGGATTTGTGGGAGTGTGTGTGCAGGTGACATGAATGTGTTGACATCACACAACTGTCTTCAGTTTCAGCCCTGCTTTAGTTTTTGAAATAAGGTCTCTGGGAACTTGGAACTCACTGATTTGCTAGAATAGCTGGCCAAAGAACTTCAGGAAGTAGCTTGTCTCTTCCTCTTCCCTAACCCTGGATTTAGATTTACAGGTATACACTACTGTGCCTGGACTTGTAAATGAGGTCTGGAGATCCAAGCCTAGCTTGTCAGCATCTACAGCACTTCAGCAACTAAGTCATTTCCTTATGAGGACCTAGTAACATTGTCACTTTGTTCCTCACTAGAGTGAGAAACACTCAAATTTTTGCCAATGTTGGCTACTAAAATTCTTTTACCTAAAAATGTCCTCTATCTAATTTTACTTTGAAAAGTTACTAATGATACAGAAATATCAAAAACAATCTGAAAATACCCTTTTAAGTTGTGTAGAAAAGTTCAGACTGTCTCATTGGCTACAGCATCATGTAGAATTTGCCAACACTAGAAACCACCAGGCCTTTTTCTGTTACTTGTTAAATTCTGTCTCACACATACTCTATTTTGGCAATGCTAAGGAGAACATGAGTACATGTTATGTTACATTTCTTTTTTTTTTACTTGTAATTCTCATTCATTAAATTTCTTTGGAGTGCCTTTCGAGTATTTTGGGGATTCTTGTTTCTGCATGAAATATGTTCTCTTATGTTTAGCTCTGTGTGCTGGAGATAATTCATAAGACCTTGTTACAATTGATGAAAAGTTAGGCAGTAAAATTCAAAAGCTAAGCTATGCTTGTCACCCCTTCAACATTGATAGGACTGTGTTCTGGACCCTCTTATAAGGTTCTGCATTCACCTTCTAGTGTTCTAATACTGTTCAGCCAATGCTTCTCCTATGCCTACAAAGATCGCATAATACACATTGTCTAATAAAGTGATATCAGGGCCTGAAGGAAAAACCCTTCAACGAGAATGTCAGTAGAACCAGGATTTCTACTCACCTACACAGTTTGCTGCTTGTTTAACTGCTTATTCATCTGACATCTCTAAAACACAGGACTTCCTCTATTTATATTTTTCTGCAGGGGATCCCCGTCTTTCCCCCACATCTAAGGTCTGATTCCTTCACAGACAGCCTTGGATGACTGTGATCTTCCCCTCTCTTAGTCCTTTCTCCTTTGCTTCTGCCAAGTGTGCTGGTCCCTAGACCACTCAACAGATATCAGAAGCTGCAACAGAGAGAGAGAGAGAGAGAGAGAGAGAGAGAGAGAGAGAGAGAGAGAGAGAGAGAGAGAGGAAATGGTGCTCATCAGATGCACTAGGCATAAATAAAATGATTTTGCGTAACTTTTAGCTATACACAGGTGTGAAATTAACAATGTAAAGACACAGTATCTTTCTATGAACATTCTGATTTGTATTCGCTTTAGGCTCAGATTGAAAGAAAAATTTCCACGCTCTTTCTCACATGGGCCTTCTTAAGATGTACGTAGCCTCTCAGGTGACTCTGCAGAGAAGAGCAATCACTCTGCAGAGTCCATCTTTTATTACTTCATAAGGTTTGATGGCTAAACTCATATACCTCACATATGCCTCTCAGACAACGTATGCATGCCTTGTCTCGTGGAAAATGGAAACATGACTATGTAATAAAACGAAGTGGCTGTGTGCATCTGTAACATTAGTGGTGGGTAAGAGGAGTGGGCAAGCTGGTAGCTCTCTTATGCACACTAGTGCAGCCAGTTGATGAGTACTGTATTCAGTCAGAAATACTGTTTCAAAACATAAGATAAAGAGTGATAAAGGAAGAAATCCAACTTTGACCTCCGCCACCCATTCATCTATGCAGACACATGTACATATGTCAGCACAAACACACACTCACCCATAGGCATGAAATAAGGAAGCAAATAATAAATAATAAATGCCTCTCATCTCATCATCACCAGTTTGTTAAACACTAACTCTTATCTAAAGAGTGCAGTCAGTTCTGCCGACTCTCCTTGCTCAAACACCTCACCTGATAAACTCATGCCTTTTTCCTCATTTCCTAAGTCTGCTGGCTCATAGATAGATGAAATAAAATGGCCATCACCAGTTTATAGTAACACAGTGCTCTTGGGAAATATGCACAAAAATTCAAGTTCAGCCCCTGTTTTTGTTTGTTTTAAGGACCCGTAGCTCATATGTGTTATCTTGGTTTTCCATTTGAACGTGCAGTTTTTGATTTATGATGATAGCATTCTGAACTGCCTATTTCTCAGTCATCTTTTGGGCAATCATTTCAAGTTACTGAATGTATATAGAGTGGTTTATAACCTTCATAATGTTGAGAGAGAGTACTTTCTCTTTTAAGACATACTAGTTCACACCAAAATCTCACAGCCAAAATGTATATAGATGTATATAATGTTAGTAATGTGCACAGAGGAGTATTTTCCTATGACCCATCATGAATTGGAGGCTATACCAGGCAGTCATCTGTCAAGCTTTATGAGGTAAATAGGTTACAGAAATAGAGGCACATTACACACTTAATGCTTCCTCCAGGAGTCACTTCATGCCGCTACCAATGTGCTTGGACTCTGTAGAATTCTTTAAATTAAATAGAGGATTTGCTTGGAAACTCATTCAAGTACAAGGAGAAATAATAAAATAACAAAAATTGTATTTTAATTTTTAGTAATATTTCCTTTCTGATATTTCCTCATACCCCACCCCACTAACTCTGGTTTTATGACAAGTGTATTTATATAAACTACTGTATTTCTCGAGTTACTGAAAACCAGCAATATCTTTTATTTTTATGGAACAAAAATAATTTGAACTCTCTGCGCCATCTTAAAGATAATGTTATTGATACATAACCGTGTATTACTGTTCTGGAAGCAAGATGGTCAGACACAACCACCTATGGGAATGGTCTAATGAAGATATTCAAGTTTGACTTTGTGCCCAAATTTTTAAACCTTATCAAATGCCCCAAGACTGCTTTAAGGAAAGAAAATATTCTCATTAAACTTGAGAGATACATTCTCCCCCTTCAGAACATGGCTACATGTTCAATAGTAAGAGAAAATAGTTATTTCAAAGAGACTATTTTTTTCATCTCATCCAGTGATTCCCTATAGAAACAACTCTTGCATGTGTTGAGTCTTAAGTAAAAAGCAAGCCTCAGTTTTTAAGCTTTAAAATCTTGTAGATTCACACTATTTCTTGCTAGCTTATGAAATCATATTACTGTCATAAACTTCAACTGGCAGCAAGGGATAACTGTCTCACAGAACTCTTTTTTTTTTTCTTTTAGTGAATTAAAATTGTGTACCAGTGGCTGACAGGGCAGTTCAGCGATACAGCACTTGCCCAGCAGACACACGGCCCTCTGTTCTATTGGATAGCAAGAAACAAATGCATCTTAACATGTGGATGTCATTCTCTACAATAAGAAATCATTACCTATAGATACGATCATGATTTAAATTTGAGGTTTGGTTTGGTTTGGGGTTTTGGGATTATTTTTGAGCCAGGGTCTCCTATACAGTCTAGATTAGCCCAGAGTTCATATTCCTCTTGTCCCCAGATTCCCAAGTCGTAGGATTGATCATACTTAGTTGAAGGAGTTTTAGATTTGATATTGAAAACTTGTGGCCATTGATGGTAATAATGTTTATGAGATATTAAACAAATCCTATTTCTGAAATCTTCTTATCCAAATGTGAGGGTCATTCTGTACAGATATTACTTGAATCAGCCATCTTAAAACTCAGAGAAAACAACTGAGAATATGAAATGAATTTTGAAAATCAGTAAAGAAGTACAAAAAAATCACTGGGTGTTTCTATCTCAATCTAACAATTGTTTTATCTCCATCTAACATGTGTTTAGATATTACCAATCAATCATGCCCTCATAGAGTACAGGTTAAAAATTGTTAATTCTTGCTAACAATATTTTGTTATCATTAAGGATTTTTCCTGAAGTAGTGACTGTGTTGTTTTTAGAAAAATCAAGGTTTCCTGCTTTAAGAAAAACACGTATCAATTCAAAACATAGTGACAATGTAGCTCAATTAATAGATTATTTTAAACATCTAATCTCAGCTAGCTGTGGTGACAGGCTTGTCATCTCAGCACACAGGAGACTGGAGGAACAGAATCATGGTGATCTCATGGCCAACTTATGCTACTTAGAGTTAAAGGCTAGCCTAGGCTGCGTCTTCAGGCCCTGTCTCAAATGACAGCAAATAATCTAGTTCATAGATTTCTACATCTGTTTTTTCTCTGGAATAATGAAGCAAATATCCATGTGTTCCAAATATCTGATATATCTTATTAAAGGCACAACACCTGGCAGCGACTCCTTTAGGCCTGAAAACATTTAGCTCTGAGACATACTCTTGTTCACCTTGTCCATTAAAAATCACTCAGCAGGATAAAGGATAACTTTTGTGTTATATAAGTCAGTGTCCAATCTTTAATGGTTGTCTGTCAAGCACATCATCATCTTTTTTCTAGTGTACTTGTTCCTTTATCTATTTAGCTATATATTTCCCATTCTATCTCTTCCTACCTACCTATAAAAATTCCATCCTCTCTTCTGCCCATCATTTTCCTTTTAATGTATTTATTCTTATCCATATTTCATTATATTTTTACCTTTTGCTGCGTCCACCCTTGATTTTGCTTTCAAACACATGATCTAAAACTGCAATGTAACTTGTAGCAAAAAGGAGAAATACAGGAAATATGGTGGCTATGGGACATTTTCTATTACCACTTTCCCCAGAAAAATATTTGTTAATTTATTATAATCAGAAAAAATGCAATGGAAGCATTTTAGCTGTGTTTCTTGAACACTAAAACTGAAGCAATCAAGTTAATATTTGGAGGCCAATGATGACTTGTTATGGCCAAACTTCCAAAGGACGACCTAAGTTTGAGTATAAAGTGTCCACTTGTAAATTTTACAGTCCTGTGTTGTCACCAATGAAGACAGTGGACAGCCAAGTAAAAACAACAATGCAATCTCCCCTTGATGCTTACGCTTTAAGAAAAGCCACCATTAAATAAATAATTGTAAACATTATACAATGGGAAATGCTCTGTATCAGGGGTGTATCCACCAAAGAGACTTGCTGGCCTGCGATGATCTTTCCTTAAAGCCTACAAGGATGAGCAATTCGTAGAGCCTGCTTTGGTATAAAACACAAAGTAGAGACTTACACCTCAATAGGAAATCAGCAGACTATGGGGGAGGGGTGTGTGCAGGATGTCTAGAATCTAAGAATTTGTTCAAACCAACTGCAAACGTCATACCCCTTCTAAACTAAGTCTCCCCATTTTTCTGAATTATGACCCATGGAACTGAGTGGAACATACAAGAAATGGAGCCAGTTTTGCATGACAGAGTAGGATCACACAAGATAGAAAATTCAGAGGAGTTTAGAAAGAAACAGATCAGGTGAGCAATGAGAAGAGCAACACAGGTGTTGTTTGGAGTGAAAAGGAGTCCTCACTGTCACTGAATCGTGAGTGTCTCAGGATTCTGACCCTTGTCACATCTACAATAGCCATCTTCTTTTGTGTCACTACCTCCTGTATCTCAGGTGCAAGTTACTTGGAACTCTGGTCCACATGAGTTTCTTTTATAGAGGGTGTCTGCTTATGTAAATTCTATAACCTTTGTGGCATATCCAAAGTGAGAAGTCAGGGGATGTCTCTTCTATGTAACAATTTGTCTATTATACCATCTAATTAATGGAGATTACGTTTTCATTGAATGGACAAGGGCAATTTGTGGGATGATTACAAATGAGTCATATCCCGGATCTTCAGATAAGACAAGCATTGCTTTTATTTTCAATATACTGAGCAAAAAAAAAATAATCTTAAATGCCATGTGTATTTTAAAAATACTTTTTTAAATTAAAACAGAATCACATCATTTTCTCCCTTCCCTTTCCTGCTTCCAACCCTTCCCATTCCACACTTGCTGGCTCTCAAATTCTTGACCTTGGCTTTTTTATATTAAGTATACTTCTATTTGTTGATTAATAGTGTGTGTGTGTGTGTGTGTGTGTGTGTGTGTGTGTGTGCACGTGTTCATGAATGTGCATGTGTGGAGGTCAGGAGACAACTTGAAGAAGTTGGTTCTCTATTCCCAGTATATAGATTTCGGGAACTGAACGCAGGTCATCACATTCGGCAGCAAGTACCTTTTCCTACTGAGCCATCTTGATGGCTCTCAAGACATGCCTCTTTATTTATTGAAGCCTTCTTTATGGAGTGTATATGCTTAAATGACTTCTGGGCAACAAGTCAGATTCGTTCCTTTGCTGCCAGTCACCAGCTCTTTAATAGCCCTTTCTTACATGCAGTATATAATTTTGTGTTTAGTGCTATGCAAAATACACTTTGGAGGGCTCCTAAGAGGGAGCTTGCCAACTTGCAGGCAAATGAGATGTGTTTAATAAGAAAGGTCAATAAGAACAAAAGGGCACACTACATCCAAGTTACTTCACAAAAAAAGGATCTGATACAGGGGCTAAGATTTCTGGGAAATGGGGTGGTCAAATACTCAAGATGATTCTAGAAGGCTGGGTGAAAATTTGTCAAACAAGGGAAACAATACAGATTTCGTGGATTGTGGAAATGGCAGGAGCACGTTAGTTTGGATCACCAGAACCCAAATGAAGCTGGGTATGGTAATGTGCCTGTCGTCCCCACAGAACTGGAGGTCCCAGGATGCTCATGGGCCAGTTAGCCTGTATGTGCAGTTTTTTGGGTTTTTTTTGGTTTTGGTTTTTCGAGACAGGGTTTCTCTGTGTAGCTTTGCGCCTTTCCTGGGACTCACTTGGTAGCCCAGGCTGGCCTCGAACTCACAGAGATCTATCTGGCTCTGCCTCCCGAGTGCTGGGATTAAAGGCGTGCGCCACCACCGCCCGGCCTGTATGTGCAGTTTTAAACACAGGACCTTATCCCAAAAAAGATAAAAGATGAGGACCAACAGCTGGGGTTGTTCTCTCAGATCCACACAGGTACCATGGTATTCTTGTACCTTGAGGCACACACACACAGAGAGAGAGAGAGAGAGAGAGAGAGAGAGAGAGAGAGAGAGAGAGAGAGAGAGAGAGAGAGAGAAAGAGAGAGAGAGAAGGGGGAATGGGGGTAAACAAGAGAGGGGGAAAGGAATTTCAAAGTACAAAAAATCTGCAACGTTAAATCCAGCATAGCCAGGCTCAAGGGATGTAAACAGTGGTGGTACAGATTGCCTCGGATGTGTTAAATGTTTAGTGAAAGACTGAGTGAGTGAGTGCATGTACATAACAGGCACTGGAAGACAATTGGTAGGGAAAGATAGAACAAAACTTTAAGTGAAAAAGATTTTATAAACAATGTGATTGATGGGGAGCTAGAAGATAATAAAAATTCCTGAAGAGGTCATGTCACATAGGATCAAAACAGTTTTCATCTGCCATCTATTCTGTGCCTGTCAAGGTCTTTGAGGAAATGGAAAAATCAAATTATTTATCCAGTAAGTCTAAATATTAAGACAACATGTTAATTAAAGAATGTTAATTGGGCAATTGTGCTTCAGAAACGTGCTTCCAATTATGTGGATGTTGCGTGTTAATCAAATAGTTTGGAAAATAATGAATTAGATCATTTTGCAGGTAATGTCATGTCATTAGTGTCTCAGAGCCGTGTACACGCAGTCGTCTTGCTTCTGAAAATAATTTGTAAACTCACACAAATTTCCTCACCTTCAACCTTCAGCTATGAGGCTAATTGATAATGAAATTTGCATCTTAAATGTCCCTTCTCTTTTCTGAATTATCTGTATGATTTAAGCACTTGCTTATTTTTAAAGTGACTTAAGAATCTTCAGTACTCAACTAAAAATCATTATTCCATTAAGTCTGAGACCTGAAAAAATTAATGGCTTCATAGATCATAATTAAGGCTTCTAGTTTTTTTGGCACACAAGAAAGCCAATCATTTAGTTCTCCTCTTACATATCAAATTTAGATGCTATTAGAGATTCATTTTTCAGCTACATTGAAATTTGCTTTCTTCCTGAGTCCCTAGAGATAGGAAATTCTCTTGTATCACACAGCATGGCATGAACTTACAGAGTGTATTTTGGAGTGAAGACATACATATGTTGTTGTACTCCTTGAATCTGGTATAACTCCTATGTAAAGAAATGACCAGATGCTTCCAAACAGAAAGGTGGTAAGATTTTCATTCTTTCCTAAACTTTACCATTTTCTGCAGACATTTGATCTCCATGTGAGAACTGTGATCAGAGCTTATTTATTCAGGAATATTGAGCTGGTTTTCCTCACTAGGACTTTTGTTTACAGGAAGGGTCTTCACATGGTATTTGGGAAAACTTGAATACTATACAAAGAGGAATGCATGGGTCTGGAAAACTATTCCTCGGGAAAGATGTATCAAATAAATGAAGGATTCTTTAAAATTTACACCAAGCTGGATTACAGTGAGTGAATTTCAGAGAAGAATCCCTGGTGGGAAATCGTGAGAATCATTTTAAGGGAAAGAGCCCCATATGGCACAACTGTTTTTTGTTAGATCAAGCCCAGCTGTTGCATCCGGTGCTGGACCATCACTAATGGGAAAGCAATTGTGGTTATGTTTTCAAAAATCCCTATTAAAAATACTCACTGATAACAGGATGCATCTTTGTTGAGGTATAGCTCTATGCTAAATTTTGTTATCTGTCATTTCTTAACTGAATATTAGTTGATCAACTACTCAATAAAGATTTATATATTGTTGGGAAAGATTTCAGTATTGATTGTCTTGCTTAGGAGTCCATCTTCCAAATATGAGAAATACAAAGCCTGTTGTAGAGCACAGATATAGTTGGTGACCTCTGTGTTTTGGTTCTGCATCATGACTTCAATTAGCCATGCATCAAAAAGCATTGAAAGGAAGGTTGGGGTCTGTACTTAACACGTACAGGCCTCTTACCTTATTATTTTGTCAAAATCAATATAATATACTAACAGTTTAGTTATTTATAAAATATTGAACATTGTAAGTAGTCTAGTGATGGTTTAATGAACATAGGTGGATGTACCTGGGAAGAGAGATTGGACACTAATACTATCTATGCCTTTGACTTAAATGACCTCCCCATTTGTTGATTTGGGGTATGTGCAGGAAAATTCTAGAACCAATCCTCTATAGCACAGAGAGACAACTATACTACAATCCCATGTTTATGAATTCTCATAAGTAAAAATAAAGCAAACAAAAGTGAACATGTTTCTAGATGTTTCCTTTGGACATTTGTTATTATTATTTATGTTATACTTGTATTTGCATAACCATAGTGCACTATTTTTCTTTTTTTTTTTTTTTAGTTTAAAGTTTTTGTCATGGTATTCAGAGGGTTACAACATGATTAGGAGTGGAAATTGGAGCCAAAACCTTGAAAATGGGTTTCTGTTTTAAAATAGATATTTCAGTATTTTTTCATTTTTTTTCAAGGCCAACTGCTTCCAGTGCCTAAGTAAAGTGCATGGAAGCCGCCAGACCCTTTGATGAGTCCTTCTCAGTGCCCTGGCACCTCTTTTCTTTGTCTTCCTTCACTAGTCCAGGTTTAGATCATCATAGTTATGCATAGCAACAGCACTGGTTGAGTTTCCTAAACCTTTTCCAGTCTGTACCTTGAACTCCTCAGGAACTTCCAAGGACATGCATCCTGAGGCCAGCAGCAGCCCCAGGTACGTAGTGCAGTTTGCATCCCTTCATGCTCTGACATTCTAAAGGCTACATTTCTTGTTCTTCCTCTAGGCCATTCCATCAACAGTGGATTCCTGCTTCTTTGTTCTCTATATAAAAGATGGCGTTTGAGTGAGTGGCTCAGCCTTCTCTCAGCCTCTGCTACTCACCTGTAAAATTGGAGGGAAACATTAATATAAATAATAATTTTGTAAGTCATCAGGGAGGTGACTCATTGAAAAATCTCAGGACAGTGTTTGCAACAGTATGAGTATTTCCTAAGTCTTGACTTCAACATGTCCTCTAGTCTCACCTTTCCCAAGGATTAAAAAAAGAATCTCACTCAGTTGAAATGAAATTCGTTTTCTGCATTCTTTCTGACCCTCTGTGTGATTAGACATTAGTGGTGCTCCTTTGGCGTGAGCATTGTCGTTCCCTGTGTGTGGTATCATTCCCCCCTCCAGCTAAATGGCTAAGAGGAAGATGTCCTGTCCTTTCACACCGGGTCTTGCACATTTTGTGTTGATTAATAGATTAAAGTGATGCTTGTCATAACAGTTTATTGGGGTTGTCCAAGCAGAGAATATAGATGACAACAGGCTGCCCCAACAGCTGTTCCGGGATCAATGGGAGTGCAGTGACCACAGGAGGCTTAAACAAAGTCCCTCATAGGATGGAACAGAGCCATCAAGTCTGGGAATTCAGCACGTCTGGCAGCTTTCAGTAGTATACAGTGAGCAGGAGTGGGGGAGCTCACATTAAACAAAGACTCTGGGCTACATGACGATGTTCAAGAGCAGAACTGTAAGGAGAAACAAATCTTGCAAATAGCTGCAAAGGAAACAGACATCTTTAGGGGGCTTTCCAGTGGAATGGGCTCTGGTGGCTGCAAACCAACTGTCATCCACAGTTACACTCAGAAGAATAATTAACAGTAAAGACCATAATACCTTGTATAGGTGACAGCTATCAGGGACCATCAGAGGGGAAACAAGAAAGATCTTTTTGTAGATCCCAGTAGTAAAAGTGATACATTTTATACAAGTACATACATGTATATAATGTTTTAACTTGTCTTTGTGTATATATATATATATATGTGTGTGTGTGTGTGTGTGTGTGTGTGTGTGTGTGTGCATGTGTGTGCGTGTGTGTGTGTGTGTGCATATGTTTTCCTTTGTGCATATATGTAAACATGTGCCAGTCATATGGAGGCCAAAAGATAACCTCAAATGTCCTTGCTCAGGTGCTATCAACCTTGTTTGAAAGAAGAGTCTCAGTGGCCTGAACATCCCAACTAGGTCAGGCTGGTCAGCAGTCCCTGGGGATGCCTTCCCATCACAGACACCCCAAGAGTGTGCCACAATGGCCATCATATTTTACATTAGTTCTGATAACCAGACTCAGGTTCTCATGCTTACAAGGCAAGCACTTTACTGACTGTGCCATTGACCAACCCTGCTTTAATTTAAAATGTTTTAAATTGAATTATCATTACAGTCATATTTGTGCCACTTTTTCTAAGAATTAATAATATTTTGTTTGTGCATATCACAAGGGATATGTTTGCAATATGTGTAAGAGTGGTTATTTATCTAGAAATTACTTTATTTAGGGGAAATAGCCACCATGATGAAATTAATAGGGGGCTGGATTTAATCATAGCTTTATCTCTTACAACTTATTCTTATGTAGTTTGACCTGAAGCCTGTAGCTAGAGTTTTCCTGCCTGGCCCACAGTCAGGACAAATCTCTGACACCCGCCAGTCCCACAGCCACTCAGACCCAACCAAATAAACACAGAGACTTTTATTGCTTGCAAACTGTATGGCCATGGCAGGCTTCTTGCTAACTGTTCTTACAGCTTAAATTAAACCATTTCTATAAATCTATACCTTGCCGCATGGCTCGTGGCTTATCAGCATCTTCACATGTGGCTTGTCATGGCGGCTGGCAGTGTCTCTCTTCTCAGCTTCCTGTTCTCTCAATTCTCCTCTCTGTTAGTCCCGCCTATACTTCCTGCCTGGCCACTGGCCAATCAGTGATTTATTTATTGACCAATCAGCAACACATTTGACATACAGACCATCCCCATTAAGCCTTGCAACAGATTAGATTATTCATGCCATTAAAAAGTTCCCACTGTAGCACTTAGACCACAGGAATGCTTAAAGTACCTATTATCCTATGTACTTAGTGAGGAGTTTGTTAATGTTTCATGTAGTCATACTGAGAAGAAAGCTAGTACAAGTTAAGAGTCACTGTCTTTATCATAGGAAGCACAGCTTCCTAAGTAGGAGTAGAAGTCTGGGGAGCAAAGGTATGATTTCCTAAACTCACATCTGAATTTGTGTAAAATATTTGACTCATTAGATCATCAGGAGGATGGGAATTGTGTTAAGGAATTAATCTGTCTTGGAGTTTGGGTTCTCCTCACTAGAATAAGGCCAGAAAGCAAAGAAACATCTTTCTCTTGAGATTAGGTAGAGAGAATAAGCCAGTCGAAGAGACCAGATTTTAATTAACTAATGAATGAACCATGCAATGGGTTCTGAGTCCTTTGCTTTTATTATGACTTGAAAAGTAGAGTGAAAGTGAACAGAAAAAAGACCAGGTGGGAATAAGAAGTGTGAGAGGCTGAGATAAAGGACCAGGGAGGCTCTGAAAGAACTCACCTATGAGTCAAGCATGTGTGATATACAAGACTCTGAGCTTTCATCCTTGGCATTCTCTCTCTCTGCCTCTGTCTCTGTCTCTCTGTCTCTCTGTCTCTGTTTCTCTCTCTCTCTCTCTCTCTCTCTCTCTCTCTCTCTCTCTCTCTCTCTCTGCAGATGCTAAGCAACTTATATTTGGGTAATCAAATGGAAATGATGAAATAAGTGTCTCATTGAGGCCATGCATTTGCAGACATGTTGCTCGATGATCCAAATCTAATACTCATTGGCATCCTAACAAGATGACCACTGTGAGACAAACCTTGTCTGAGAATAATGTCACTTTCCACTGACTGCATTACCAAATTCATAAGGCAACAGTGTCCATTTATCTCATCTGCATAGGAGCACATATGAAATTTAGAGGAAAGGAATGAAAATATAGAGGGAGGACAGTGAGTCTCAATGGGTTTGTAACTTTAGCCCTTCCTTACAATCCATTTAGAACTCTTTAGTTTCCTTCAAAATACCCCTCACCTCACAGCCGGGAGGTCCCACACAAATCTAAACAATGGTAGATAAAACTCTGAGTACAGATAAAAATGAGTCTCCAGTAACTTTTAAAAATTCAATTAGCCCTACTCTTGCCTTTTAATTTACTAGTTAGTTTGTGTTGAGAAACTGTCCAAAGTTGGCATTCAGTCATGTGTATTGGCCATAAAAAGACAGGTGTACATGCAAGAGTTAAATTTGACTTTTGTTACTGTAATTTGGTGACAATTGGAGGAAAGGAAACTTAGTCAAGTGAATCAAATGACTCTTTTTTAGAGGAAAATAAAAATCTATTAAATCTTTCAAGGAAATTTAGGGTTTGAAATGATAGGTAAGATACATAGCCCTTCAATCAATAGGAAGAAATGGCTGCACAGAGGAAGGTATGGAATACATGGTCCTTCATTGTGTCCTCACCCTTGACAATAACATTCAACAACCAAGAATCCTGGTTGTCCTGCTCTGTTGATCTAGCAATCTTGCTGATATAGTCTATTTCCAATGGATAGATGGTAATATGCTACAGGTTCTTACCTAATTATAGTTTTCCACACAACACTTAAGACATTTAAACTGTGTTTTACTTAACTTTGTAATTTTTGCATAATGTCATACATGAGCACTGTATTTATATCACTTCCATCCCTCTTTCTCCCTCTCCAACTCCTCCTATATCCTCAACTTCCTCTCAAATCCATGACCTCTTCTTCTCTATTATTGTTTTGTATCTGTATATATGTGTGTCTGTTCTATCTGGTGTGTGTGTGTGTGTGTGTGTGTGTGTGTGTGTAGAACCTAATAAGTCCATTCAGTGTTGCTTGTATGTACATATGTTTAGGGCTGACTACCTGGGCCTGGATGACCGGAAGGGCTTGTCCCTTGTGAAAATATTTTCTGTCTTTCAGCATCCACTACATTCTTCTTCTAGAGATGAGATCTTCTGAGCTTCCCCCACCCACAATGGCATGTCAACTAGTGGTGACATTACTTGGATTCTCCAATAATTCCAGCTTTAAGTATAGGGTTTTTTTTTCTTCATTACTTCTTTAAAAAGACATCTACAGCTAGAATTTCTTTTTATTGCATATTATTTTATCATGACTGAATTTATTTATACTTATTGTGATTTAGAAACAAAGGATCCAATAGGATGGCTCAGTGGATAGGAACTTGCTGCCAAGGCTGATGACCTGAATTTAATTCCCAAGACCCACACTGTGGAAGGAGACAACCAACTCGGCAAAGATACTCCCTGACCGGCACACACTCCATGCACATGCCACACACATACACACAAAGAAAAATGAATGATAGATAAAAGGAAGAAGGGCAACAATCATTTTTAAAAAATTTAAAAGTAAAGCAGTAGACAGACATTGCTCATTCTAGGACACTCAGAGTAAAATATATGCCTGATATCCAGTTATGCCAGCACAATTTGTTGAAGATGCTTTCTTTTTTCCATTGTGCACTTTTGGCTTCTTTGTCAAAAATTATATGTTCATAGGTGTGCGGATTAATGTCAGGGTCTTCAATTCAATTCCATTGGTCCACATGTTGGTTTTTATAAAATGTGTAACCCAGGCTGTCCTTGAACTTGTGATCCTCCTGCCTCTGCCTCCGTCAGCAAATCCTACCGGCATGCGCCACCACGACCGGCGTAAAATATCAACATGTAGAAGGTTGCAAATAGATCCATATCTATCACCGTGCACAAAACTTAAGTCCAAGTGGATCAAGGACCTCAACATAAATCCAGCTACTCTGAACCTGCTAGAAGAGAAAGGAGGAAGTAGTCTTGAACGCATTGGCATAGGAGATCACTTCCTAAATATAACACCAGTAGCACAGACACTGAGAGAAACAATCAATCAATGGGACCTCTTGAAACTGAGAGGCTTTTGTAGAGCAAAGGATACGGTCAACAAGGCAAAGCGACAGCCTACAGAATGGGAAAAGATCTTTACCAACCTCACATCTGACAGAGGACTGATATCCAGAATATATAAGGAACTCAAGAAATTAGACATCAAAATGCCCAACAGTCCAATTGAGAGATGGGCTATAGAACTAAACAAAGAATTCTCAACAGAGGAAACTCAAACGGCTGAAAGACATTAAAGGAATTGCTCAACATCCCTAATCTTGAGGGAAATGCAAATCAAAACAACTCTGAGATACCACCTTATGCCTGTCAGAATGGCTAAGATCAAAAACACTGAAGACACCTTATGCTGGAGAGGATGTGGAGCTAGGGGAACTCTCCTCCACTGCTGGTGGGAATGCAAGCTTGTACAACCACTTTGGAAATCAATATGGTGCTTTCTTAGAAAATTGGGAATCCATCTCCCCCAAGATCCAGCTATACCACTCTTGGGCATATACCCAAGGAATGCTCAACCACACCACAAGAGCACTTGTTCAGCTATGTTCATATCAGCATTGTTTGTAATAGCCAGAACATGGAAACAACCTAGATGCCCTTCAACTGAAGAATGGATAAACAAAATGTGGTACATATACACAATGGAATACTACTCAACAGAGAAAAACAATGACATCATGAGGTTTGCAGACAAATGGATGGATCTAGAAAAAATCATCCTGAGTGAGGTACCCAGACTCAGAAAGACAAACATGGTATGTACTTACTCATAGGAGGATACTAAATGTGGAACAAGGATGACTGGACTGCTACTCACATCACCAGGGAGGCTACCTGGAAAACAGGACCCCAAGAAAGACATGGGGATCACCCAATTATGGAGAAATGGATGAGATCTACATGAACAGCCTGGACATGAGCGGGGGGGTAATGAGGGCGAGGGTCGAGGGAAAGAAAGCTTGGGGGAGCGGGAGATCCCAGCTGGATCAACAACAGAGAGGGAGAACAAGGAATAGGAGACCATGGTAAATGAAGACCACATGAGAATAGGAAGAAGCAAAGTGCTAGAGAGGCCCACAGAAATCCACAAAGACACCCCCACAACAGACTTCTGGCAATGGTCGAGATACAGCCTGAACTGACCTACTCTGGTGATGGGATGGCCAAACACCCTAATTGTCGTACTAGAAACTCCATCCAATGACTGAGGAAACTGGATGCAGAGATCCATGACTAGGCCCCGGATGGAGCTCTGGGAGTCCAGTTAGCAAGAAAGAGGAGGGTTTATATGAGCGAGAATTGTTGAGACCAAGGTTGGATAAAGCACAGGGACAAATAGCCAAACGAATGGAAACACATGAACTATGAACCAATGGCTGAGGGGTCACCAACTGGATCAGGCTCTCTGAATGGGTGAGACAGTTGATTGGCTTGATCTGTTTGGGAGGCATCCAGGCAGTGGGACCGGGTCCTGTGCTCATTGCATGAGTTGGCTGTTTGAAACCTGGGGCCTATGCAGGATCGCTTGGCTCGGCCTGGGAGGAGGGGACTGGACCTACCTGGACTGAGTCTACCAGGTTGATCTTGGTCCGCGGGAGAGGCTTTGCCCTGGAGGAGGTGGGAATGGGGGGTGGGCTGGGGGGAGGGTGGGGGGGCGGAGGGGGGAGAACAGCGGAATCCGTGGCTGATATGTAGAGCTGAATTGTATTGCAAAATAAAAATAAAAAAATAAAAAAATAAAAAAATACATGCCTGAAGTTATGCATCTTTCCAGTAGCCTTATCAGACTACAACCAAACAGATTTACCAGCTTTCAGATAAGTAATCCATATCAGAATCAAGAAGCAGTCTTCAGGTAATCTGATGCACAGCAGCCATTCAGTCTCAAACATGGGCTCATAAGACTACTGAGGTTTTCATTGCCTTTCAGAAGAAGCAAAAGTATATTGCAACCTTGGGAGGTGAGCAGAAGTTGATTGTACAAGATGAAAATATAAATTTTAAAAATCAAAAACCAATCTTACAAGCCAAGAAAATTTTCCCATGAAGATTAACCATTACAAAAGCTTTACCACAGTAGTTTGCAGCCACGGAGAGTTCTGCCCAAATACAAAGGCAGATTACCCACATATGACCACGTATCACCCAGCTACTCAGATTGGAATGAGAACAATCTGCAGGCTTCCTAAGAACTTTCAGTATGTTGAGGTCAGATAAGAACAGGGGTCTGCATGGAATGATTTGGGCGGTCTGGGTGGTTATGATCCTGTGTGATCAGAGCACAAATGAGACCACCTACTGTACTTGGAAGAGGCAGTCATGTTCTGATTGCACTGCAAAGTTCCCAGAGGATGGTTCAGTGAATTAGCCTCCTGCAGCCAGTGTGAAATCGAGGCTGAAAAGCAGCATAGCACAATGCATTCCTCTCCGTGGTGGTTGAACTCACGCCCGCCTGTGTTTACCATCACAAGCAGTGGTGGCTGCAGATCCTAATTTCTCCCCTTTAGAGGACGACCTTGGTGGTGACTGCTAAATGGGGAATAGAAGAATAAACACCGCCTGAATTTACATTCCTTATTTTCCTCAGTTAAGACAGGGAACCCCTCAGAAACATTGTCTGCCTTCTGGGCCATGATCTACATTTATTCTTCCACTCCCTCCTGACCTTGTTTCCTGTATCAGAGCTCTCCTCTATGGTTCTTGTGGCCTGAGATGCTCTTTTGCTCAGCCACCAGCTGGCTGGCCCTGCCCTCCCCTCTTAAGTATCTGTTCAAGTGTCCCATGCTTCCTAATGCCCTAGCAAACCCTAAGATGAGATACCATATGTTGGAATCCCTGCCTTCCCTCACTCTCTTCCCATGCTTTCCTTTTCTTTTGGACACTGATCACTGATTGCACCTTATACTTACTTAGTATTTTTTCTTTTTCTTTCTTTTTTTGTCTCTCACTACAATAAAAGCTATCCAAATTCAAACACAGGCTTATCTTCACTTCTCCATTTCCAGAGCCCAGAACTAAGCCTGGCACATAATAAATCTTCCAAATAAATGAGAAACCCTTATGGGCTTTGGGTACAATGTAAATGTGCAGGTAATCACAGGTAGAAGTTCTATATAAAATAAATGCTAAAATATATATTTTTGTAAAATCCACAGTGCACTCAAAATAAAACCTTCAGTTTGGAATTGAGCCTGCTCTGAAAATCTATTATTAAGATTTCAGCAGGCATGAATGACATCACTTTCATAAAACAGTGTGGGCTGGACATGTAAAGAAAAGTGAGAAAAACAAGAGAAAGAATGAAATAGCATTCCATGTATTCATTTTACACACACACACACACACACACACACACACACACACACACACACAATTTTTTTTAAATCCTCGATGGAAGTCACTCTAGAAAAACTAAATGAGAAAAGCAGAGAAGTAGACAGGACTTGCCAGCCAAGGCAGTCCTCATGATGCAGGAACACGGTTATCATTCCATCAGAATCACATCCTGCTCAAAAGGGCTGACCCCTCTTAAGGAGACCTCCATATCAGTGCCAGCCTCTCTGATTGGCCTCATGATTGAGTGCTAAGACTTATTGAATGGAAACAGAAGGATTTTAGGAGAAATTTCTTTAAGTCAAACTTTTTAACCTTTGGTACAGAGGCAGCTTTGCACATAAGTGAGTTTTACAGTTTCTGATGCTTCCCAGGTTCCTGTCTCCAAAAGGATAGTTCTTGCTTCCTGTATAATTTCTCCTTCTCCCTGTGTTCCTCCTGCCCCTGTTCAGCTCCCTCTTCTCCCATC